>NC_072733.1:2040348-2202271 GCF_026930045.1 Uloborus diversus
TTGTATCAGTGCATTTGATTCATTACAGAAGGGATCAATGTTACTTAATTATACCGAGTCGCAGTATCAGTAAAAGTTTTTGGATAACTTCGTTGATTTTACCTCTCACTTTAAAAGGACATTCAAAAACTTCAGCAGTTTAACTTACTGCATTATCATGCGAGTCATCCTGTGTTTCAACCAAATTTCTGTCGCCTGCTTTAGAGTCATGCCGAATGTGTAAACAATGTCAGACTTTTCGTTGCTTTCTTCTTTGAAGAAAAGTATTGTGAACTTTTAGTAAGTTTCAAGTTTTGAGTGCATTCCTTAAGCTTACAGAAGTGCTCCAACATTGCATTCTGGCTATTCTAGAGGGGTTTACAATCTGTCTTTTTTTTTTTTTTTTTGAAAGCGTTTTAAATTTTAGTAATGGTGTTTGAAAGTGTTTATAAATTTTACGCTTTTTCTCAATTGCTAAAATTTTGAAAACTGAGACCTAGAATGAGAAAACCACTTCAATGTCAAAAAAATCCACTGGATTTTTATTGGGTTCTTAAGTATTAAATCCACAGTTCATCATATATCACACTATGATATACGAGATGATTCAACTTTTAGACGATGCTCTTGAAAATAGTCGTTTTATGAGCGGCAACAGTTTGGAAAACGTTTACATGGAAGAAAAATTGCGGGATTTGTCTTTCAATCACGCGGGATTCAGGATCGGGATTTCGGGATTGGAAACCCTAATCACAACTCAGCAAGACTGCCTTCATAGCCAATGTTAGTAATTACCTACCTCAACCGTTACCTACTTACCGAAACCTCAAATATTCTCTCAAAGCCATCATTTTCCTTGACACTTCCTCCGTAGCAGTCTTTCAACTTCTGATGACTTACGAGAAAACAACCAGGATTAGTCCAGTCAAATAAGTTCGAAAAAGGGCCGAACCCGGACATTCAAAAAAAAAGAATGTGCACCCATACCAAATTGTTCAGTATCATGAGGAGATAACGTACCAAAACGTCCCAAGAGTTTGAGCGTCGGGTTTGGGAGTTATGGGGGGGGGCAAAGAGGGGGCTCAAAATGCAGATTATTCCTTTATTTCAGCTGTATTTCCAACACTATTCGTTTTCATGAAAGGTAATTAAATAAAAGTTGAATATGGAACAAATTACAAACACTGCAAGTACTATTTTTACACACATCCGTCATTAAGGGAAGGGAGGGGGATTAACTACCCCCTTCCCCTACCCTTCGGATTTTCAGGTATACACATTGTACAAATGCAAAAGTTTCATTGCATGTATTTATTGTTTTTTTATGACATTTTCGAGTGTATTTCCTTTGCCCCCCCCCCCTTCCTATGAGTAAATAAAATGATGGGCCTAATCATACGTATCTCAATCCAAAATAACGTTGACACTTATTTGTTCATAGAATAAGAAATAAATTCCGAAGTGCATTCTCTTTGGATTTTTTAGAGCTGTGCTATAGAATATGAAATTTCATAGATTCATTTTTGCCGATCGATATTATACTGAGAAACTTAATAGTAATCCTATATTTTAAGTGTTTTTTTTTTTTCGGTTTTAAGTTAAAAAGGCGTAGAGATGGTATTGAGATTTAATTCTCCTGTACGCAGGGTCGAATCTATGTACCCGCAGACCCAGCAATGCGGGGGTCTGTTGGGGAGGGGGTAGGGAGGGGAGTTCAGACCACTTAGGTGGTTCCATGGCCTCAGAAACCAAAAAACTTTAAGAAACTAAATAAAAACCAATACTTCAAATTTAAAAGCTGAAAATGTTTTTGTAATCTTTTAGTAAAAATTTGAGGAACATAGTATTACTTATGAACTTTAGCGAATCTTAATTAATAAAAATAGCTTAACAGCAGTCACCAAGTTGTGAATTTGAAACAGTTTCTTTTTTAAAAATAAAGTAATATACTGTGCACAAAAATATAATCATCAGGAATCTTCAAAGTTTTAAAATATAGAAACGAAAGCACACACACACATCGGTTCTAAAAGTTTGAAGGACAAAAACAAAGAAAATTTGGTGGTCTAACGAATGCAGTTTTTGCATTGTACTGTTCTGTACGTCTGTTTTTGAGTCGCAGTGTGAATCGGATGTCGGAATGAATGTTGAATGTATAGAAAAGGGGTAGTTTTTCTGAAATCTGAAAGGTAAGACGTTGCGCCTTAAGCGCAGGGCTTGATTACCCAAAAGGCTCGGGAAGCTAGAGCTCCCCCTCAGAATTTTCAGGAAGCCCAAAAATTACTGAAAAACTGCTTAAATATTCCAGATTCAGCTTTTAAAGGTACTGCAAACATTAGAGTTGGTTCGATCAAATTTGGCCGAACTATTACAATGCACTTTCATAGCAATTTTGTGACAGGACAAATCTGTTTCAGCAACTAACCACCCTTTATTGTATAGAATTTCAGTGAAAAGTGTAATTTACAAAATTTATATCTGTCGGGTAGGAGAAGAGGTTAAACATTGATCTGAATTTTGCTATGTCAATTTTAAAAATAACACCGGTAGCAACAGTGAATTTTATTTAAATGTGCGTTGAATATTTAGAAAAAATTCCAACACAGAATTTGTGAGGCCCTGAAATGAGAAGCTTTCCCACTTCAGAGGTTAATCGGGGCTTGCTTTAAGTCTTTTATAAAAATAATTTGTGTTTTCTCTTCACTTTGCAGATTTGCCGCTTCTATTTCTATAACCTCTGTTGAGTGCAGAAAAAAAGTAAATGCACCATAGGAAAGAACTCATTTAAACGATGTTTGTTTTGATTCTCAAGCGTAATTTTTGGCATTTTTTAAGTTTGAATTGCTTTTTTCCTTAGATCATTTTCAAAATTTAAAAACTAAGACTTTTGTTTCCAAATGTATAATATGTTAAGTTTCTGAAAATGTTTAAGAAAAAATTACAAACATTTTATTTTCATTTAAAAAAGAAAATGACAAAGAATCTCTATTTTTTTTAAACCTTTTTTTTGGCAACGGTAAAGATGAAACTTGCAAATCCCCCCCCCCCCTCCCTTCCTGTGGTTGAAATACTAACAAGTATGTCAGTAGCGGTGCTGTTTCGGTTCTAAAAGTAGCCATCAATTTTTGACACTTAGATTCGATCATTTACGGAAATTCAGTGTACTACTTTCACTCAACGTTTTTAATTGAGATGGTTCATAATCTTTCAGTATTTCAGACTAACAATCAATCGAATGCTGATGAATAATCAATTCTTGTATCGCTTGTACAGTCAAAATTCGACAAAGTGTGTTTAACGTCTTTTCCTATCTTTCTACATTTCAATCCGACCCGCTTCTGTTCTTCTTGCGGACAAAACAGAAATATATTTTCCTTTTACTTCATGAAAAATGTAGGTTTTCACTTTTGAACTTGCATTTCCATTAACGTACTATTTTAAAAGAATGTAAAAAACTTTTTTGTCTCCAAATTAAGGTATTTCTGTGAAAGTTTTGCTTACAAATGAAATTGAAGAACAAAATTAAATTTTTGAAAAAGCCGCATTGCGGTACATTCCTCCGTGATCCTAAAAAATTTGTCCCGAATGTATGACTATAATGTTAGGAAAAAAATTAGCTAAAATGGCAGAAAATGTAGAACGTGAAATAAAATCGGAAAAAAAAGTGACACACTAAATGTGTTTTTGTCACAAGCATATAATTCCCATGATTGAAATTATGAAATTCTAACTAAGAAGTTAAACGTCATTCATACAAAATCCAGTGTCTTATAAACTCAGATAATGAAGCGTTACAGATGTGGTTTAGTCAATTAATAACCAGGAAATTAAAACCTTTTATGAAATTTTGAAGACTGAATAATAAGGAAGTAAAATATTTCAATTATCAAAACTAAACATTTTTGAACAAATCGTTCGAATTACGGAAACACATGGTGAGGAACAAGACAAAGCTAAAAACCACATGAAACCTAAATCTGGATCATGTTTTTAAAGAAATTTCTTGTATTCAATTTAATCTGGTATAATATTTGGCAGAAATACATTGAAATGTCTGAGAAACACGTCAAAAATTTGTATTTTGACCCGGTTAAGTCCGTCATTTTATTAACATGGGGGGATGAGGGGGGAATCCCCCCCAAAGAAAGATCTTTGCAAAAAATATTACTTGTAATATTAGTTATATGTACCATATTCAACTTTTATTCAATTACCCTTTCATGAAAAGGAATAGTGTTAAAGATACAGTTGAAATAAATCAATAATCTGCATTTTGAGCCCCCTCTTTGCCCCCCTGTAACTCCCAAACCCGACGCTCAAACTCTTGGGACTTTTTGGTACGTTATCTCCTCATGATACTGAACAATTTGGTATAGGTGCACATTTTTTTTTTTTTTTTGGATGTCCGGGTCATGACTATTACCACTATTCTCTAAACCAAATTCTTGTCAGAAACACTACCTGAATACCTGCTAATTTCTCAACTGTTCTTCCACACTTACTGAATTCTGGTTACACTGTAAAAACAATGCAGAAACGTTTTAAAATTAAGTAACCTCCCTGGAATTATCCTAAAAGCCTTCTGAAGAATTCAAAAATTTCCTGTTTAAAGCCAGTCGCGTCTCTGAAACTCTCAGAGTAAACTTAGGTAAATATAATTTGATAGATTTGCACCTTTTCCTGACTTTTGAAGAAAGTTTTAAAAGCAGCATTGCTATCATGGTCAAAGCTGAGACAGAATTGCAAGTAAGTAACATGATTGTAACTCGCCTGCAATTCTTGCAAAGCTACAGAATCCAGATATTTATTCCTTTCCCTTTGGGAACGTAATGATTCTGGACGGGCCGTAATCGAGCCTTAATAATAGGGCTTAATAATATAGGCTTAATAATAGGCGTAATTATTAAGCCTATATACTTAATAATTTCGCTCAGTCAATCTTTAAAACGGTAGCTAAAAATATTTTTCACAACAGTGAGAAGTCTTCATTCGTGCAACTTGTAGCAATTCAGGAAACTTTTTGACAATGTACACTTGATTTTGTCAGGAAGTGAATAAAAATCATTGACATCCCGAAATGTTTCACGGAAATAATCAGTACAGTTCGGATTTTTTTTACAGTGTACTTCCTCAATATCTTCTAATTAATTTGCTCAGAGTTTTCTCCTTTTCGTATGACTCTCAAGAAAACAATCAGGAAGCAAGGAAAGAAGCTTCTTTCATAACACGTTTTTTAAGACTTTACGTCACTCAAAATTCAAATCGAACAAAACTTATTGTTTAAATATGTTTTGAAGTCTGATATTTTTTGAGCTGTTTTAGAAGATTCACTAGAAAGAATAAACTAAAATAAATGAAACGCGTTTAGATAAATTTATCAATAGCAACTTATGCTTAGCCTGAGAAAAATTTATCTTCCAATAAGCGTTTTTGGCATGAAAAACTTTTGACAATTGCTATTTCAAGGAACCTATAAATATAGAGTATTTTTACAGAAAAACATTCTAAAAGACGGATATTCAGTGGTTTTGGGACCACATACAATTCGACACAGTCAATGCATCTTGTGGATGAGGGAGCGAAGTTAAACGAGAATTCCCAAATTCCACAAATAGTTTGGGAAAGCAATGCAATGTTTTTTTTTTTTTTTTTTAATTATTTGAGATTTATGAATACATACCTTTAGAAAAATTAGGAGACAAAGTTTGTGAGAGAGTTAACGCGTCATAACCGGTTCATTAAAATATTTGGACCGGAGAATTTCTGTCGCATTGCTTTTGTTGTTTTATCATTCTGTAGATCGATTAGGAAGTTGGGTTTTCGTGGTGCATGCATTCGTCGAGCAAGGTAATGAACCGTTACGTAATTCACTAAATGAAATTTGTAGGTACTCTTGAAAATTTCATGATACAAGAGATTTTTTTTTTCTGAATCTAACTCAACAGCTAAAGTTACATTAACATTAGTACAATAATATCACTGATAAATAACTAAATGTACTCTTTTTTACGAGTAAATGTATTTTAAATGATACGTATAAAAAAAGAGAAAAAAAAAGGAGACAGTTGAAAGAATAGAGCTACTTGACTTTTAGCAATACTAATAAATAAATAATATGTACTTTTTAGGTAACTGTTAAAGAAATTTGTTACTCCATCAAAAAAAAAAACATCTTATATGGTGCTGTTGGTTTATGCAAAAATATTTTTTATAAACGTTATGTATGTTTCAGTTGAATAATTTGAAAGCATATCAATTACTGTTATAAACATTAATTAGTTTCAAGGTTATATTCATCAAATCTAAAGCATTCACATGCAATACGAAAACGAAGTTAAAGAACGAAAACACAGTAATATATTTTAAAATCATTCAAACCTCAACTCCAGCCTAAAATCTTATGCGAGTTGATTTTAAATGAAGATTCTGCTCTCACATGAAAAAAAAATAATTTTCTATGCTGTTAACTATAAAAACACGAAGTAGAAAAAAAATACAGCATTAAATCTACTCCTGCTAGCTATACATTTCTGGACTCATCCCTTCATAGAAAACGTCTTGTAAAATGCATTTATTTCGAAATAGAAATTAAGTTACTTCAAAATATGAAAATAAAAACTTTTCTAAGCTTCAATTTAAAATTGGTATTTTAAATAAAATATTAAGAGTGAAAGTATTTAATACGATTTTTCTTAGCTTTATATGGAACGAAAACCCTCAATCACCATAAAAACATATTTGTTCGAAATAAGTTCTTGGAGTACATGTTCACAATAATGGTTAATTTAAGCTGAAAAAAGTATCGATTAAAATATAATCGGAATTCTGATATAAACAATTAAATTTCACAAACACATGTTTTGTTACACGTATAAAACTGAACCGCATCCGATTTTGAATATTACATTTTAGTATGTTCTTAAATTTTATACTTGCCGTTCAGAATTTTCTTTTTTTCGTTTGGCATTAGCAAGGCAATACCCATATGTTCCTTCGTCAGTTTTTATGCACTGCTATGCTATGTTATTCGTGAACTATTTTTTCTGTTCTATGTAGGGGAATGTGGGGCAAAGTGAAATGGGGAAATATTTACTTAGAGATCCTATATACGGAGAGATTGGACAACGGCGCGCCGCTATCCGCAATGTTTAGTCCAAGTGTTGTCAGCTCGAAATGCTGCGCTGTGTGTTTTTTTAGCTTTCCCACGGAATATAGGACATTAAATCTTTTAAGTAGAGACTTATTTTTTTTTTGCTCCTCGTATTTTCCTTTAACTAAGTGAGTTCAAAGTCTGGAAATCCGTCGCCAATCGTTTCGTATCGTCATAGCGCTTACAAAAAAAAAAAAAAAAAATCTAAAAAATTTGTTCATAAAAATAGAAAACAAAGATATATTTGTGATCTGTACATTTCATTTCATAATATCAAAACTAGCCTCTAATTTTTTCGATACAATGTACAGTGATATTTGGGGCAGAAGATGCATTACGGTCTACGGGCAATGAGCATCTTTGGACATAAGATGGCCGCGGCTCTGAAGTTGTCCAATCTCTCCGTATTTAGGATCTCTATATTTACTGTGCTTTAAGTGCCACCTACCTAGAAATATTTTAACTATGTCGTAACACATATAGTACATTCCAGTAAAGAAAACATTACCTCTGAAAAACAAAGACGATGATAATACAAGCAACTTTTAAAAATGGTTACTCGTAGTATAATATTATGTTGTAAGTCAAAAACTATTTTCGTTATTATTAAATGATAAAATTATTGTGATTAATATTTTACTTATTGATTGAGACCAACTAATATTATGTGTAGAACTTATTTGTTTAATATTAAGCTTATTTGTATTTTAATAGCTTTGTAAAATTATTCAAGTTCATGCGTGGCAAAATGAAATAGTTCATTTTATTTACTTATTTAATAATTTGTCAAATGACTTACGTATTCATCTTATCTAATTATTTAATTTACTTCTTTCATTCATTAATTTCCTTATTTATTCATGAATTCGCTTAGTTTCATATGTATTCACTATTTTATTCATTCATAGATTTTTTCTCATAGATTAACTTATTTATTGATATATTTATACGTTTATTGTTTCATATATTCATTCATTCTTTTATTTACTCATTTATGCGATCAAAAATATCATTTACAATGAAATAGAAAATATTTAATTAGAAAAATCTTTTATTCTTAACTTCGCCCCTTGAAAAAAACTGAGAAATGTTCACCTTTTTTGAAGGTACAAATTTCCTGCCAGAAATAAAAAATAATATTTCAATGCAAGTTTTATTATAAAAAAAATGTTATTTCTTCATGTACTGTAATTTTCAGAACAAATTTCCAATTTGTTCATTTTGAAAAAAGTAAGTTATCTTTACCAATTCACTTTGCCCCACATTCCCCTACTTTCTTAAATGTCTAGAACAAAAGTTACCTCGTTTACTTTGAAATTCTTTTTTCTGACAACATTCTGTTAAAATACCCCTTTCTATAAGGGTTTTTATCTCACATAATTATAGCCTTCACTAATTTCAGTGTTCATAATACACATAACATTTTATATTTATCCGAACATGACTGCTCCCATTTTCTTATCCAACAGAGTTGTTTCGTAGAAAGATATTATGAAAGTCTCTCTTGAAAGTCCATGCACAAGTTAGTTTTGAAGATCTTTGAAGGGTCTCGTAAACACTTCATGTAATGGATTTACGAAACTTACGGTCTTAGAGATTCAACTAAAGTTTCAGTTTCTACGTAGAGTTTGTTAGTGAGAAATAAATTTTGATCCTTAGAAGATTCATTTACTGAGGCCTCTTTATCGAGGAAATGCAAAGGTCCGAATATACTCAAAGTATTCATAATGTATGAGCAAGACAAAATGATGAACCTATTCTGTCAGCAATGAGAAAAGTATCTGGCTAGACTATACTAAAGAGTAGGGAGGGTAGGAGCCATTTTAACAGAAATATTTTGTACCGATTATTTTCTACTGCAACAACATAATAAATTTAAGAACAACACGTTAAGACATTTTATCATGTTTGAAAGATCTAAAATTGATCACCCCCTTAAACTTCACCAGATATAGATATAGACATTAATATGTATTAATCAAATATTTTGCCTCCATATCTTCACGGAAAAAAAATTTTGAAAAAAAAAATAGAACCGACTTCAAAATTGCTCTAAAAAGTGAAAAATAATTTTATTCTTTAAACACCATCGATAATACTTTTAAACATAATTTTTGAAGTTGGCGCAAAAACGATCGATAAAATCATTCACAGCCATAACTCAACTACAAGTATAAATTTTACCAGGTCCAGTTTCTTCACTACCACATGCATTACGCATTGATGACAGCATATTTAAGTAGCGATATAATTGTTTCGTTCCTAACTTTGGATGATTTTTTGATAAAAATATGAACGAAGCATGGTTACAATGGATTTTACGTTTTGTTTTTGCGCCAACTTCAAAAATTATGTTTAAAAGTATTATCGATGGTGTTTAAAGAATAAAATTATTTTTCACTTTTTAGAGCAATTTTGAAGTCGGTTCTATTTTTTTTTTCAAAATTTTTTTATTTCATTCTTTTTAGTGTAAATGTAGATATTTCAGTAAAAGTAAGAAGTTACCTAGTAAGAAGTTCGGTTCTATATCACTGTATTGCTTTAGAAAAGCCTTTATTCACAATTATCATTACAATTACTATTAATGTTACTGTTATATGGCACCAAACTTTTATAGCAATGAGTTTCATATTGTCGCGTAGATAAAGATAGCGAAGACAATGTGAAAGCCAAATGAAGCGAATACTTGAGAAAGTGCTGGAACTTTCCAGACTTGGAAAGATACAGAAATTAATAGAACATTCGAGAAAATACGGGAAACAGTGGAAACGAAATTTTAGTAAAATTCACTTTGTTCTAGTCGGGATTTGAACCCGGGTCGCTCGTGTGGGAAGCGAGAATTCTACCACTGAGCCACCGTTATCCACGGATGAAAAGTGCGAACTTCGCTACAATATCATTTTAATTGCATAAAATGTACTGTTTTTTGCCCATAACTTTTTTTTCTAAAGAACAAATATGGTTAAACAAAGTAATGGGACCTAAGTTGAGCCATCCCCTATCCATTAAAAAAAGAATCATCAAAATCGGTTCACTAGGTGAGACGCTATGAGTGGACAAACAAAAAAAAAAACATACATACGGTATGAACTGATAACCGCCTCCTTTTTGAAGTCGGTTAAAAAGTTGCAATAACACGCAACTTCTTGACTGTTACATACATGCAATCTGCTCTTTCATGGGAAAATAAAGAAATAAATAAACCTTAAAGAATTAATAAAACAATAAGATAAATAATTTATTAACATTAGTGCACTACCAAATACTTGGCCAAATTTTTACTTTTCCAATATACTGAGAACATTTAAAAACAAAATATTTTTTAACTGAAATGAGTAGACAAATAATTTTTATCAGCGAAAAACAAGAGTTCAAATTTAAATAACATGAAATCAATTTATTACTACTTGGTTCATTATGACGATATTGCATGTAAAAGTCAAGAAAAACTATGCATATACAAGCAACGATAAAATTAAAAATTTTAAGAAACTCCGACTGAGTCGCAACTGTAGAATCAAGAGGAAAAATCAAAAATCCTTTTAAACGCCTTACATTATTAAAAATCTATGTCAAGTATTTTATTTACTATAAAATAGAAACTAGCAACAGATAAAAATTTTAAATCATTGCATTTTATTTCCTTGTCTACCAACAGTGAATTCGGTTATCAATTGCATGAATAAAGGCTTAGATGGTATTAAAATCTGCTTTAAAAATGCGTTATAATTTAAATTCTATGAAACATGGAAATTCCAAATACATTCTATCAGACGCGGAAAAAAAATGTCTTTATTTTGATATTAAATTTTTAAATTTTTAACTATGTTTTCCCTGCAAAAATCGCGAAAAACCATTAAGAGGATTTTTTTATTAATATCTTCGTTAATTAATGTCATCCAAAGATGCAACCTACCTAAGAACACTCTCGATCAACTTTTAAGAGTGCCACAGACAGACGCAAAGATACGTCAAACTTATAACGCCCCTCCTTTTTGTGTCGGGGGTTAAAAAAGAGCACAAAGTAAAATTTAACCACTAAAATTCGGTTTCTACCAAAGCTTTTATAGACATTTTCAAAGATAAGCTATGTAATTTTGGTTACTAGCAATTTTAGCTTTATTAGATTTTTTTTAAATAATTAAATTTAACTCATTTATTTTCTGTTCCGAAGCTATATCTAAATCGAGATGAAATAATCACTAAAAACCTGAAACTTAATACAGTCGGACCTAGGTTTAACGAAAATCTGTTTAACGAATTTCGCAATTTAGCGAATTTTTATTTTTTCCCTGATTAAAATGAAAGCAAAAACTCCTATTTAGAGAATAATAAACCCCTAGTTAACGAATCATTTCAGCAGTCAAAACTCCTATTTAACGAATTACAAACCCCGAGTTAACGAATCATTTCAACAGCCAAAACCCCTATTCAACGAATAATAAACCCCGAATTAACGAATCATTTCAACAGTCTATTTTTTTTCTTGTCAATTTGAATTAGGAAATATTGGATTGTTTTCCAAATTACATATCCATCTTGTCCGAAGCAGAAAAACACTTTTAATAGAATCTGCAATTTTTGACAGGCGATGGGGCAGTTAACGAATAGTGATTCTGATGCAGAAAGCAATAGTGAAACTCCCATTAAAACTTACTTTTTCAAATGCATATCTCATGCACCAGTCTAGTATCAAAGAAATTGTTAAAATCTATTGCTCAGTACTTTAAAAAACTAGTGTGTAATAATTCGTGGAATGCTGAACAAAAAGTGTACACTTTCTTCTTTTGGATATTTATGCGCAAATGGTTGTTAGGGCTTATAGGTAAAGTAATCGCAATTTTTTTCATGCCCCGATTTAACGTATAAAAGTTTCGGCCCCGATGATGTTAAATAGGGGTCCGAGTGTACAATTTTTTAAATAATTTTTTACTGTGGAATATTAGGAAGAGCAATTACATTGTTTGTATACGGGAGTCGTTTTTCAGCTCTTGTTAGTTAGATAAGTATTATTTGTTCTGATAAATTTAATAGAATCAACAATATTGTACACACAACAATTAATTAATCATAATAAACCAAAATTAATCAACAATTAATAATCAACAATATTGATAAATTTAACTAAATTTTACCTCGATTAACTCTTTTTCACATGCATTTTAATAATAAGTAATCAAAAAGTCTTTGGATTGAAAGTTTTTAGGTTTTTCATTAAACTTTATAGTTAACTGATTCTTGGAATAAAACCAATAATAAAAGGAATTCAAACAATTCCTTTTGACAGTTTAATATGACAAAGATTTGCTATTTTGTCATGAAAAATAGGAAATTAAGCTACGTAACGATTAATAAATAACTACTTAATCATGATCTCCAAAAAAAATTTCATGAAGATAAACGCATAAAAAACAAGATGCATCGAATACAATGTATTTTGTAAAAATACTTGTGAGTGCAGAATCCTGAGGAAGATGGAAAACATCAAATTATATCGCATACCATACAAATTATAGTGCGGAAAAAAAAGCGAAGACATTTGTTTAACGGTCAAATGTTTTTGAATACTATAAAAGTCCATTAAAGTGCTATGATTTCTGGAATTAAATAATAAAGCGATTTTCGCGGTGAAGATGAAAAATTAATACAAATAATACTTATCTAACTAAACAAGAGCTGAAAAACGGCTTCCATATACAAACAATCAACATCAACATGGCGATGGCATGGCGTGGTTTGGCTGTTGCTACTCTCTCGTGAACAAGCATGGTCGAAACCTCCCGCCTTTAACATTATGCGCACGCGCAGTATCAGATTGTAGGATGAATAATGTATTCTATTTTTAAAAAGCATGAACAACTTATAATAGAATGTCTTTTGTGCTCAAATGATAAATGTTTTTCGTTTTTCAAAAATTGTGTGAGGATCCGCAGCTAAAAATGATCTTCAGAAAATCTACAGAAAAAAAAAATATTAACGTATTTTTTCAAGATTTCTGCAGATTTTTAGAAGACAAAAACAATCTGCATTTTGTCTTCAATATAATCTGCAGAAAATCCGCACAAAAAAGTATTCTTTTTAGTTTTCTCTTAATATTCTGCAGATTTTTTGAAAATAAAAAAAATCTGTAAATTGTCTTCAGTTAGATCTACAGAAAATCACCACAAAAAATTCTCTTACAGTTTTCTCTAAATAGTTTGCAGATATTTTATGGTCATCAAAAAAAAAAAAAAAAAAAAATCTGTATTTCAATTTAAATTATTTTTTAAATTTTTATTACACAGCATAAAAGTAGACTGTTCTATATATTTTTTAAGTTTTGAAACTGATAAGTCTGCATTTCCTCTGCAAAAACATATTTTACAACATTCTCTCATTACAGCTTTATTTTAATGGATGTGAAACAAAACTCAAGTAACTAGTTACTTAACAAGAAGAAGTTCATTCTCATGCTGTGTATAACAATATTAATTATTTTTTATTTTTCATTTTATTTTATTTTATTTTTATTTTATTTTTTATTTTTTTCATTTCTTTACTTTAAAAAATGTGGGTATATGTGGATAAACGTGTTTGTAAGGTAAGAAAATCATACTAATAAATAGAAAAATTAAAGTTCAACAGATTAAAAATATTAATTTTTGTCTCCATTAATTGTTACTGCTTCAATATTTTTTCACATTTTTTAAAAAAAAATTTCAGAGTTTCCAGAAAATTAAACAAATTACTTTGTTTTTCTAATTTAAATCCGTAATAAATAACTTACTTTTTTCCCAGGAACTTTGGGATGGAAATTAAATTTTCAATTTAATAACTTAAATTGAAATTTTGAAGCATTTCAATAAGTCTGAAACATTTACCTAATAAAAATGTCTGTTTTTTGTATTATACAAATAATATGACATGAAAATAAATTTTAATATAAGTGCATGATTCAAATAAAATAAAAGTGAAATAACAATACATCACTTTTTTGTTGGAAACAAAACGCTATTGAATAACGCAAGTTATTACATGGCTTGAAAGGGCTTTCGAAAATGTCAATTTTAAGAATGATACGAATTTGAACAGAGTTGTCTCATTTGGAGAAAAATCAGGAATTTGAAACTAAATAAGAACAAATATGAGTTGAAATAATGTTCGCGAACGGCATTCCGCCTAGTACAAACGCACTGAACGCCAATCCTCTTACCGTCCGTTCCACACTATGCAATTGCCACAGGGCTATGAGAGCAGATGACCGCTCAACCAGGTGATGCGCATTGTTTTTGCTCCTTTACGGAAACAAATAATTAGGGCAATTTCAAGTTTCATCATTGGAAAACCCATGAAAAAATATTGGATTCATGCCCCGGTTTACAAAAAAGGTAAGAAAATTTAAAATTCAACGATTATTATTTGATTAAATTAACTTTTACTTAATAAGTGTATAGTAGTTTAGGGTTAGTTTGAAAAAATTATGCCTAATCGGAGGTTTTTAATTTTTGAAATTTTTACTTTTTTCACCGATTGACTTAAAATTTTGAGCAAACATTTACGTTGTCAATATCTATTAATAAAAAAATTGTGTTACGATGTCCGAGTAATAATCAGCCTTTTTAACTTAATTATTAACTTCCTACCTTATTAACTTCCACCACGTGGTCGATTTGGGAGAATTTTGCAAAATTTGTAATTCTAACAAACAGTTCTATTTATAATTTCGTCTTGAAACTTTATATTAATTTTACAATCATAGCGATGTATTTTTGTGACAAATTTGGTTTGATTATTTCAATTTGCATAAGCTCCAAATTAATAAAATTTAAATTTTCATTTTGGAGGAGTAGTTAATGTTTTAATGATATGTTTTATTTAACGCACAGGAAATACCACTCTGTAGTGAATTCACTCATTTTTATTAAAGCAATGTCGAAACTTAAAAATGTTTTCGGACATTTATTGCATTAATTTTATTTGTTATTAGTTGTCGTCTACTATTTTTTAATTTGCTGGGTATATTTTTTGCAGTTCATCGACAGATTTTCTGCAGAATATTTTTAAAAAGCATCTGCAGAAAATTTGAACATATTTGAAACGTTCTTTCTTTAGAAAATCTGCAGATACTGATCTGCAGAATATTTAAGTATATTTGAAACATACTTTCTTCTCAAAATCTGCAGAAAAAATCCGCAGAAAAATTGAGCGTATTTGGAACATGCTTTCTGCTAAAAATCTACAGATAAAAACTGCAGATTTTCCTTAGAAAGCATGTTCCAAATAAGCTTAAATTTTCTGCAGATTATTTAAAAGATTTTCAGCAGATTTTTTTTTTTTTTTTTTTTTTTTTTTTTTTTTTTTATAGCTAAGTCAACAGACGTTTGTCATGAAAAGTTTCTAAAAAAAGTAATTTAAGTCTCTTTTAATATTGATATTCTTTAAGCTGAGTGTACGCGGGGGGGAGGAGGGTGTTCATGGCTTCGGTTGCACCATTAAAATTTTCAGAAGGGTTTCTTTCGACATTTTTTCGCGTCTTTGAGGAATCTCGTTTCTTCAGAAGCTTTAGTAGTTTTCTAAGGGGAGTGTTCTTGTGCTCTGGGGGAGGTCCCCCTGCTACATAAAAAGCTTTTTTTTTTTGCAAAAATATATTCTTTTACCGGTAGGATAGAAGGCTGATTTTTTTTCCTCTGAGATGTTCTGAGTACCGCACGAACTTCCGCGGGATGAAGCAGTGGGAGGGGGGCTTAATTTTTCAAAACTAGGGTTTTAAATAACTATATTTATTCAAAGGAAAAAAAAACGTGTCATAACAATTTCAAAAATAGGTCATTTTATTATTAATGAAAACCCAATCTAAAAACATAATTACTAAAAAATTTATCTGAAGAACTGCGAAAAACCTGCATTGCGATCTCACCTTTTCACGTTTTATAGACTGAGAGGGACTCAATGTAAATTATACCAACCTCCCTCCCCCCAGAAATTAAAACATCCTTACTTTTAGTACTTTTTTCTTTTCAAAAATGTAAAAACATTTCTTCTTCAGCCGTTAATGAATAAGTTATTAAAAATGTCCAATTTTAATAACTCTAATCTACTGAAATTGCGGTTTCCATCGGGACAATAACCTGCAAAACTCAAACAAAAATATCTGAAATCCCTCCTCCTCAAAATTTTGCATATTGCCCATGTAAAAAGTTGTACATTACTAGAACTTCCCCTGGGTAAAACCTGCATTTGATTCTCCTGTCAAAAAACCTGTATTGTTTGACAGTAACAAATTTTCTAAGTTCAAATTATCCTCACAGTGACTGCATCTGCCTGTCAAATATCTGTGTTGTTCTATGCGAAGTGAAATTACCCTAATAAAACCTGTTTCTTACCTGCATTGTCCCTCCATTAAACCTGTATCCGAGTTTTCCCTTCGAAAAACCTGCATTAACCTTCCTAAAACCTGTAGTTCAATACAGGTTTTATGCTGACATTTTTCCCTGTGTAAATAAATATATTTTCTTGAAGTTCTTTCATCCCTTATTTTATCAATTAAAGTGTTTCTCATTTTTTTAAAAAATCCGTCGTCAATTACAGCGAACTATACTGAACTGCATTTAAATCATAGATGAACTCCCTCCTACTACTGTCAGACGAAATTTCTGTTCACGTAAGAGCTGTTTCTCCTAGAAAACAATGCTTAAAGGATTAAAAAAATCTGTATTATTTATTTTTCCTCTTACTAACGTCATCGATGCGTCACATGTAATTGCAGAGTTATTCTTCGATAGTTAAATTTATATATTTTATATTTTTGTGTCTGGATACTTTCAGGAAAACTGTCTAGACAATTTAAATTAAGGAAAATTTTAAAGTTCATATTTGTATAGCAGTTTTGATTTTTTTAGTCTTGATTTTCGTCTTATACGACAATTTTTGCCGTACATCAAATGCAAACTGCTCAAATATTAAATTGTTTATCTTGAAGTAGAATTAAAAAGTTTAGTTACTGCAGTTCAAATGTACGAATAGTATTTATTGGTCATGAATGTATCAAAAGATGCTTAGGGGTGTCAGCAAATGCTTCTTCAACGAGTATAAATGTGCTTTTGAATTAAAATTCCAATGTTTGTGGCATTTCAATTCAAATTATTGAAATATTAATTTGTTATTAATTTATGGCTCAATGGTTTGTATCCTAATGCTCTGCCAAGTAAGCCCTTTGATCGTAATGCCAGGAAGAACGAAGAAACAACATAAATACACAGCACAGTACTCAGTAGCAAATATAGAAAACACAGTTAGCACCTTCGGACGCCAGAAATGTTGATGCTTTAACAATTTCAGGGGCAGTGGTCGCGCTGTGAAACCACTAATTTATAATTTTTTTTCTCTGTTTTTTCTGAATTTTTTGAATCAAAATCGCTTGAGTCCTCTTCTTTTAAGTTCAATGAACAACATTAGATGGCAGAATAACAAAAAAAAAAATATTTTTTTCGTAGGCTCAATTTCTTGTTCAATTCATCAAAATTTCAATTTTTCGTTTACCCCAAAAATTTGTTTTTTTTTTTCAGATTTAAAAATTTTTAATTAGCGCTGAAAGAGTGAATCATTTTTCTTCATTTTACCTGAGGTAGTCAATAATATTGTTCGAAAAGATTCAAATTCATTTTTACATGCATAAACATGTTTTTGTCCTTCCCCAGATGGGGGGGGGTGTGAACAAATGGGAACACCACCCCCAGCGAAAAAATTCTGAAAAAAAATTTTTAACTGAAAAATCTATGTCTAGATGATCAAATAAACCCACTTATGATGTTTTTTCTTAATATTTCTCAAAAATTAATGACGCGCCCCTGAAAGGGTTAAGCTGAAAGTTTTTGTACGTAATGACAGGTATTACAAATAGCGTTTATCGCACTCTGTTGACCAATAAACTTGCGACTCTGCCTGATTTAATTCAATAATGCAACTACTTCGGAAATATGAAACAAAAGAAGGTTGCTGGACGACTAATAATTATAGACGCTTCCATACGTCGCATTTGTGGCTGCCATGGAGATTAAGTAGTTTTTTCACCAATCAATTGATTATTGAAATCGATTGAAGAACCTGTTGAAGTATGTTCCCAATCTCAACATATTTCCCAAGATGAAGTCGGAAGAACTTTAGTACTTGTACCAGACAAACCGCCAGTGTTCAGGTGACCGGCGATTTGATTAAACGGTAGCACGCTAATAAGAGTTCGTATTTACTGACCAACAATAGAGCTAATATAAACTGATGACTGGAGAACAGTTGACAGCCGATGAGATTATTTTCACTGCGCAAGTCCTGGGCATGTTAAATTCGCCGACAGAACTTAAACGAAGTGGACAATGAAGATTTTCCGTAACCAAACTTGCCTGACTGATGTACACCTAGTCTAAATCGAAACCAAGCCAACACGCTACTTCTGATCATTTTCTTCATACCATCCATCCAGTATATATCCCAACCGCATGAAGAAAACTGAAAGGAACGATTTCTCAAGGAGGTAAGATCACGTATTTAACGTTTAGAATGTATGACATGTTGTGTTTAAAAAAAATAGAACATTGAAAAAATTCTATTATTTCATTATTTTTTTCCATTTTCCACGATGCTAAATTTTTATTTCAATTACAAAACGAATATATAAATTTGACAAAATTCTTTTAGCAAGTTTCTGATTTTAAAAGAGGAAGAAACGCTTATAGGGACGTTCAAAATGTCTTGGAATGAATATATTTTTCTTTTAAAATCTCAGTTTAACCATTCTTCGGTTTTTATTTTTTTTCTATTTGATTTCGAAAGAATATTTCATTTTTATCATAATCAATTTTCGGAGCTTTTGTAAAGAGTTAGAGCATTTCTATTTTTTAGACTACGAGGGTTTTTTAATAAAGTATGACCATACACTAATTGAAAGAAATTAACTGCACTAATCCTCCAATTTGTGATGGTCCTATCCAAAATAGTCGTTTCACTTGCAATACACTTGTCCCATCTTTTTCCAGTCTTCAAAAACATGACCATTTTTGAACCGATCTTTTAAAATCGTTGCCGAAGCTTTCACCACTGCCTCTAAAGATGGAAAATGTCGTCCCTAGAGATGTTTCTTTAAATTTGGAAAGAGAAATAAATCACCAGGGGGCTAAATCAGGGCAATATGGAGATGCACATGTAACGTTGATTAAGAAGAAACTGGAGCGTCGGATCCACCTTCGATTAAAATTGTTTCTGTCTAGTCTTTTAACATATAAATTGTCTTCTAACTGCGCTATAAGAAAGAACAGCCTCCCCATAAGTTTTTTTGTAGCATTGCAATTAGCTGCTGATTTTCTTAGGCGAAGAAAATATTAATGAAGGGTATTTTGTTCCTCGCGTGTCGCTTCCATTTTTACGTGGGAGAAAATGATACCATATGTACTTGAATATCTGCTAAAGACGTTTAATGACATCATGAACTTGGAACTTGATCTGTTTATATTTCGTTTAACATCGCCCATACACTATCAGTTGTCTGTAATTTTGTTTGATTTTATTTGCTGTTTCCGAAATAAAGAATTGCGATTAGTCTCTGTTGAAAAACCCTCGTACTAAAGAGTGAAATAGTAACTGTCATCATAAGATAAAATATGGTTTTTATGTAGAATGATAAATGCTGTGTACTTTTGTAATGGCAGCCACATTTAAAATGTAATTTTAATATATATATATATATATATATATATGTGTGTGTGTGTGTGTGTGTGTGTGTGTGTGTGTGTGTGTCTGTGCGTCTGTGTGTCTGTACGTACGGTGGATAAATATGTTTAACCTACCTTTAAATAAAAGTTATAATGCAAAGCATATTAAGTTCATAACTCGGCAGAAAAGTCACAATCTGTGCAAAATATCCACTTTTAGAGAAGACTTCTCAGTCATCAAGGTAAAAGTTCGAGCAAACGATGCAAAAGTACCGACCAAATCATGATGGATTCGTTCATATGTTTTATGTATGACTCGAGTTCTCCAAAATCTTATATACAGTAGAGAAAATTCTGATGTTCTCTCAAGTGTGCTGACTTTCCACAATAAATCTTGCGCAAATATCACGGGGCTACAACTATGTCCTCGTCGAATATGAAAACTTCGAAAATTTTGAAATGTAGTTTTACTACTTCGAGGGATTTTCTGCGGATAACGTTTTTCCCTCATTTTATTTGCGTTTGGGAAAGTAGCCTCGGGGATAAATGTTTTATATTTTGATAACTTAGAGCAAGAAGTAATAATTCATGCAATTAATTGTTTCAGCCTTTTGAACTCATACTGTATCACTGCATTACGAAAATTAATTGGTTCCCATTTTAAAAAAATAACTGAGTATTTTGTTTTACATTCAGTTATTTGCGGTTGCAAAATTTGAATTTGTCTTCTACGTTTTAACTTTCTTCAGATTTGCAAATGTTTAACTTTAAAAAGGCATATTGCAAATCCGTATCAGAGAAAGTTCTGTTTTGCGAGTATTATTCATCACATCGGTTTCATTTCACTTTAAAAAAAATACTTTTTATTTAATATACGTGCTGCTGCGATATCTACTTAATTTATTTTCGTTTTGTATTCGAAAGGTATGAACTGTCTTTTTACCCTGTAGTAGGAATATTATTTGATTTTTCGTTTGGGTTAAAATATTATGTCATGTGTGTGGGGTAAAATCGTCACGATAATACTATGCAATTTTTTGCGGTTTAGTTTGATACCTTTTTTTCCCTAACAAGTATAGGATTGGTTAGAGCAACTTATAGACCATGTATACAAGAAATGACGTTTTAGCAGTTATATAATCATAAAATACAGTAGCGTGATTTCCAGCTGGGCTCCAGCTTTTTTCATCTGGCGTTATTACTCTCATACCGAAAAAAAATTAATAACACCATGTATATAAGACTAAAATAAGGCAGCAATTAATGGCATGCAAATTGTCCAAATCTAACATTTTAAAATCTACAACCTTAGAAATCGTTTGTTATTTTTTTCCACAATCATGAAAAAAAGAGCATATAGAAAATTTCATTATATACATCGCACACTATGCATATTCTCATATCCAGGTTTTTATCTTCGCTGTAAACAAAACTGTCATGCTTCATTAACTCATTTGATAACCTTTTGTTCATTTTGGAGGTTGTTTTTTTTTTTTTTTTTTAAATGCTGGTAGTTTTGAAGCCTTTCTGGAAGAAGAGGTTGATTGATCAACTACTCTGGGAATAAAATGGCGTCCTGACGTATGAAAACATTTTTTTCTAAAACGGTGGCTAGACATGTTTTAGAATATCATTTGTGATTATGCTAGTTTTGCATGGGGCCACGTCACTATTTTGAAAGAACTTGCCTCATTTTCTGATGTTCGTACGGGGTTAGTAGAAGAAAAAGGAAGGGAATTGTCTCGTGCATAAAATAAAAGTAAAAAAAAATAAGTATCAAATAGTCCCTGTTCGGATGAAGTTTCACAACTGAAAACAGGTAATAGTGCCAGTAGATTGCAACTTATTTCTGAAGGTAATTTGAACTATTAGTGACATCGAGAACATGTCCAAAATCCTCCCGCAATATTTTGAAAATGCATAAATACACTGCATACTTATGTAATAAACAAGCGTTTCCTGATAAATATTATTCCTTACAATCGCAGAACTTGCTTGCTGAACTTTAGATCAGGGGTTGACTCTTACTTGCTATTTCATCGATAGCGTCAGCAATTAATAAATTTAAAAAAATAGGTGTTTTGTGCTTTCGATGACGCACAACCCTTCTACTGAGAGCTAGTAGTGTCAATTCTCAGATCCCATTATAATTATATAAACTAATAATATAAAACTGTAGAGTTTGTTTGTTTGAACACGCTAATCTCAGGAACTACTGGTTCGAATTGAAATATTTTTTTGCGTTGTATAGTCCATTCACAGAGGAAGACTATAGGCAGTATAACATCACGCTATGACTAATAGAAGTGTATAAAATACTTGGAACGCAGAATATGCGTCGCCACGGTTGCTTGACCTGAAAATGCGGGCTTCGCGATCCAGTGGGCGTAGGTTCGAGTCAGCCATAAGGCCTATCTCGAGGATACTTTTCAGAGAAAATCGTAAACGATGCTAAAAATGATTTGTAATATATATATATATATATACGTATTATTATTATTCGTCTTATTTGTCTTATTAGTTAACTAATAAAAAAAAGCTGAAGAGTTTGTTTGTTTAAACGCGCTGATCTCAGGAACGACTGATTCGAAATGATAAATTATTTTTGTGTTGAACTGTCCATGTAATGAGGAAGGTTATAGGTTATTTTTAAATAAGATTGACCGAAATATTTGTAATTGCAAATTAAATGTTTAGTTAAGTGTTTAGTTCTTCGAATTCCTAATAAATGGTGGGGTAAGTTTAGTTCTATGAGTTCCTAATAGATGGCGGACAGTAAATTAACTCTTCGGGAGGACTCTGGCCGACACTGTCAATAGCTTCGAGGAACCATGTCCATGTTAAGCTGCTATGATCGGCGAACAGATTTTTGAATGCGTTTTCTTCGCATGTTCAGGTACAAAATTTGATTTTGTAGGATTGTTCTATTGGGTTTTATTTTCCTGATTTCTTCAACTTTTGTTTTTGTTCTTATAGTTGAAGATAGTTACTTATCTAAGTAAATAATTTGATTTGTTGTATTAGTCAATTGTGATTGTTCTTTAATAACGTTTTTATAATAGCATTGTTTATTTGGCGAAACACTTTAAATTGCAGGGGAAAAAACCGCTTCACTCGCTAAAGGGCAGGGTTACGGTAGCGTGGACGCTTGGCGCGTTAAGCGATTAACTATGTAGTTGAAGGATTATTTTGAGTTTTAAAGTTACTGTTAATAATTTTATTTGTTTTGGCGAATGGTTTTGAATTGCAAAGAGACTTTAATAGGTCTTTTGAAAGGGTGTGTACGCATTTTAGTTGAAGAAAAATGATCCTTTCACATCAGAAGGAGAACGGGGGGGGGGGGCGTGGATTTTTTTTGTTCAACGGATTTCCTTTTACTTCTTAGCACGGGCATCGCCATACGGGTACTGCTAGTGTATAATATTAGCACTTTGAGTTATTTCTCCAGAATATCTTCTTGGTTTAGTTCGAAAGTTATTTCGCTTTTTTCCCGACAGTACTTTAAACCTTGGCCTTTCAAATGGTCATAAACAGTTCAATTTGAAAAAAAAAATCTTTTAACAATCAATAGTGTTGTAATTTTTATCGGTATCAACTAAGAGCCAAAAAAATTTCCGAATCCAAATATTTAGGTAAAAGAAGTTTTAGCTCTTCATTAATAAAACTGATTATTGAAACGCCTTACTTTGTGTACCTCGCGATAACAAAACTTTCCCCATTTTCAAAATAAACGGATCATGTTAAATTGACAAGCAATCCAAAAACTCTCTGAGGAGCATATTTAGGAAGGTCTAATGTTCTTTTTTTTTTCAAATAGAAGCACTTGCCAAACCAATTTTGCCATAAAAATTAATTAGATTACCTGAGAAAAACGATAAACCTGAAATTTGTTTTATCTTAGCCATTGTATTGGAACCTTTTTTTTTCTTCTCCCAACTCAACAAACTTGTTTTCCTTCAAAACTTAAAAGAAATCGTGAAAGTGAAGGTTTGAATAACAAGTAATATAAAATAAGGTAAATCACAGGAAACTCAGTTAAACGAAACCCTTTAATGCTCGTTGTTTTCAGACTCTAGATGGGCCATAAGTAGAAAAAGTGACTTTAGAGACCTTTAGGATCCAATCGTGCTGACCACAGCTAGACAAGTTACATTAACGGAAGATACTTTATCAAATTTATTCGCTATAAATGCCGGGAGTCCTTCGTTATTGGCCAACTAGGAAGAGAGATAAAAGCTGTTTTCGCTATTTTTATTGCTGTCCAGAAGGGGCGGGGCGAAAAAATACTCTCGCTAATGACGTCATAAATATCCTCTTCACCATTCATGAAAAGCGAAGTCCGGCAGTTGGATGGCTGTCCTGAATGCAGAATAGAGTTGAGATGTCTGGCTCCGGGCTGTAACGAGCTGCTGTTTACCTGACTAAACTTCTCAAACATGTTGATAAGAGGCATTCAATAAAAAAGACGTATTCTGATACCTGGATAAAATGTGTTGCCATTTCCTTTTATACAAATACTCTACTTATGCTTCTACGGTGTTCAATTATATAGCACAATCGCTTTCAAGTTCAAAATTCACTTAGAAGAAAAGTTTAAAAACTATTTTACACGTAAAAAAACTAAAGCAAGATAATGTAGCTTGTTTTGGTTTTATGTATTACCTCAGAATTTAGGAAATAATGGTTTTATGAATCACTAAACATTTTTTAAACTAAACCTTTTCGCGAGAAATGCGTCTGTTTGCTGGATGGTCGAAAGAATTGTGGTGACTGAACTTGAATTTTGTTACAAACATTTTTCTTTTCTGAATTGAAATGAGTACTTGAATCTTATGCATCAAAACGTCTACGAATTAAGTAACTGAAAATAAAAAAGAAACAATGAAGCATGAACTCCGTCGGTCGACATTTAAACTCTATCCGATATGAGAAATGAACTAATGCCTTTGTTGAATATCTTCTCATCTATAAGTTCATAAAAAAGGGTTCCTTAAAATCCCAAAACACGTATTTGCTTTTCCTGTTGCTGCATGTACTTTGTTAAAAGTTCTTATAACGTTTTCAATTTTCCAAACAATTGTGATTGTATCACTTCCGGATCATCAATTATATCTACAATTGAAGAGCTCGGGGCAAAAATGTGATAAGCCACAAGGAGTGACTTTTCGATTAAAATTTTTGTTTCTCATAACTAAAATTGAAGTAAACATGTCAATGGATTACGTCATTTGGGGAAAAGCATATATGGTTTTAGTATTGCAGAATATAGAATGTATAATGCCTCTAAAAAGTTCTACAAATATTTTTTATAAGTTAGAAATTGGCCTACTGAAATTTCTCGTCATGTGTCAACTCACAGTCTTGCCCCAAGCTCTTCAATTCTATTGCGATGCAATTTGACCAGAAGAAATAAAACTGGATACATAGATAAAATAAAATTAATTTTATAATAACACACTCTCCTTTCTTAAACTTTTACACAAGTAAGGAAATTATTGATATTGTCCTTAATTATAATGATTATTTGTAAAGAGATAAATATGGACACCCCTCCATTGTTTTTGATTTAATGTTAAGAAAAATTCTAGATTATTATCTTTTATTAACAAATATAACAAGTTTCCAAAAGTGAGAAGGCAAAACGGTAGTAAACATCATTTATTTCATTTCAAAACGACGATTTTCAAAAAGCTTTTTAAAAGGAACCAGAAAAAATGGGGTTTAAATACGGGCCTTCTTCAAAAGTATTATTAAAACTGGTAAAACCAGTAAAATAATGCAAAATGGTACAGAATTTATTTATTGCAGGAAAAAAAGCATTTACAGTAATTGCAAACAAAGCTGGCTCTTTCAGCCCCGGCACAATCTAAGTGTGCCTACATTTGGCACATAATATATTTCACCAAAACCTCTCCCCGAGTGTCTTCAGAGAAATTTTCATCACAAAAAATGCAAGTTGCATCTCTCGAGTCTGATTTATCCCCACCGTTTGGTGTAATTATGAGCACCTTCTAAATGGGGGTCCATATTTACACCAATTCCACCTAAGAAAGATGGCTCCTATCACATATAACGTAAAAACGTGGATGACTAAAGCTGTGTTTCAAAGAGAAGCTAAAGATTTAAGCTTTCCGGATATCGATGTGAAATTATTTTTTAACAAAACATAAAAACATGAAAAGAAAACGATTTAATACCTCTCAAATGTTTGCAGTATACATAAACCCAAATTCGCTCAATGACTCACGCTGCTTGCACACTATTTGAAAACAAATTTCAAACTTATCTCTACTACACTGGTGGACAATTGCTAAGGGCGGATGGCAATAGCAGCATTAGCAACCACAAAATGGAAGGCAAGGAAATATGGAAATTAGCATAAGTTCATGACACAGTAAAACGCGTTGTGAGTATTCAAATTTTAGACTCACGACGTTGCTGGTCACGTGATAGCTGAAAAAAATGTGATGTAAAGGATTGGGCGCGTGATGACCATTGTTGTTTAAAGCAAAGTTTGACGGGACGAATCAATTGACGAACTTGCATTTTTCGGTAGGTCTTTCCGACATCTCTTAGATGATTTTATGGGTGACCGTGTAGTTGGCAACATCGAAGAAGGGCAGAAAAACTTAGATGTTGCCAGGGAGTTCGACGTCAGCCACAGAGTTGCTTCTAGAGTTTGGAAAGCATTTCAAACAAATGGAATGTGTAGCAAATGTCGCGAGGGAGGTTGTGTACGCAATACGACGTCAGCAGAAGATTGGTACTTAGTGCTAACAAACAAAAATGAACCAGCGGAACACAGCTACAAAGGTAGCAAAGCAGTTTCCTGCTGCTACTAGTAAGCAAATATCCCGAAAGACTGTAGCCAGACGTTTGAATGCAAGAAAACTATTTGTCAGCTTGTTTTGTGCATTCCATTGTCTATAAGTCCGTGTTTCGCTCGTTTGTTATGATGTCTTCAGCATCGTAATTTGAGAAATATCGACTGGGCTTGTGTACTATTCTCAGATGGAAGCAGGTTCAGTCTGTCGTCTAATTGTGGACGACAACTAACGTGGCATGAGAGTGGTACAGCGTACAAGCCGGCAAACTTGAAAGAAAAGGACTAGTATCCTACAAGTTGTATCATGGTATAGGTGGGATTATGATCAATGGCCGTAGATCGCTTGTGTGCTTCCAAACAAGACTCTCCGGTCAGTGATACATTAATGTTGTTCTACTGCCTCATATTCACGTGTTCTGTTTTGCTGTGGGAGAAAAATTAGTTTTCATGTATGGTAACGTAACATGTCATTAACAATCACCGTCCAAAAGTGTGTAGCTCATGTAGAATATTCAACCCATTGGATGGCCAGCACGCTCTTTATATCTGAATCATATTGAAAATGTTTGGGATGCGTTGGGGAACAGTCTTGCTGGTTGACCAAATTATTCGAAAGCCACACTTTTCTTCTTTAAGAAATAAACCGAAGACTTTCTTGAAAAATCGTCTATTATTGTGAAAACAATCTCACCCCCAAAAAAACTCAACTGCTATGGAACCCATCGCATTTAAATGCAAAAGATCTTACCCGGCTTTGGCTTGAGGTTTAAACGAAATTCTCCGATTTTTCCATTTTACACGGATAACAATCTGACATATTTTTACTCCTTTATATGCAGTGAAAGACATTGAAGTACAGAATCATTTTTTTCAGTACTTATAATACAGTTTTTGTCTTCATCATAAACACGTTGATGCCAAACTTTAAGACTCAAAGGGTTCTAAAAGTTAAAATGTAAGGAAACTGACGAGTTCAAGGTTACAAGAATTTTAAATTCTACTGTAGTTCTCGAGAATCTACTTTTTTAAATGATCATGTCCTTCAAGGTGAATAAAATATGACAAATAATGCATAATAATGTAAATATTCTTCTTTAAATTAAAAAGCTGTAATTTTGACAAGAACGCAACACTGCCAGATCAGAAATGAAAAGCTGAAAATTTTAAAACGTAGTCATGCACGGCCTGAACTTAAATGTGTTGGGAAGGCGAATCTCAATTTGTCGAATGGAACTTACATATTAGTAATGAAATACTGGTGCATGCACACATTAAGTACGCACAATTAAGTACAATATCTAATGAAATTTGAACATTCGAGAATTCAAAATTTGCAACATTACAATCATGTCCTCCCACCAGCTGAATCGTCAGACAACATTTTCCCAATATGTCAATTTTGGGGTGGTCATAGAGACTTCCCGCGTCCTCCCATCGAGTTCCTTTGAATATAGTTTCTAAAATTATTTTTATGTTCACAAGTTTCAATGGTACTAGTGTATCTTTCCAGAAGTAAAACTTTAATTTCCCGCTGACGCGAATGTAAAACTTTTAAAACACAAGGGTTTCGTGTTTGTATCTTAAGATGCTTATTTTGTATTAGTTTTTTTTTTTTTTTTTTAGTGCTTTATTGATGATTTTTTAAAATTATTTTTATTTTAGCTTTAATCGATAAGAATAAAAGCTGGCTCCAGATTCCAGAGAATTTTTAGTCATTCAGACATCAGAGTATTGTATTTCCACAGTGTCAAATCATTCAACAAAAAATATCAGTAAACTTGATACTGTTTGCATGTCTCTCGGTCACGTTGTTATTTTATTTATTTACATTTCATTCATCGAATTATGTACAGGATATAAAAGTTACTGACGCTATAACGCAACGTTTTTCAATAAAATGGTTAAATGCAAAAAGTTAAAGAATTTGAAATTGAGCATAAGAAAGAAAAAAACAGAAGAAAGAAGTCCAAAGCGGTATGCTAAAAATTTACTAGAGAACATAAAAATTTAAATTTTAAGTACTGACATCGTATATAACACAAAATATAATCGTAAACAAAGTCTAATGTTCTGATAACTTTAAAAACGATCAAGAAATTAATTGATTTGTTTTTAAATAAAATTTGAGTTTCAGAAAATGTTTAAAAAGCATCATATGTGCAGTAAAATATTTAGAATCACAACAACTACTCGGATTTTTGCTATAAAGCAATCGCTACAACTTAGGAACTAAAAGAAATTGCAAGTCAACGTAAACGAATATTGGGATACGAATTGCGATTTCAAAATAAACACTGTTATTTTACATGCATTCTCGATGATAAAGAAAACTATATTTTGAGGAAAAGGGAATGAATAATATAACTAGCACATACCTTTAACTTGGATTACAGCTGAACAGTCCTGCCTCAGCACACCCGAATTATCAAAAAACATGGCTGCCGATACCTTGAATTCATTAGTTTCTCTTCCCGTATGAAAGAAACACCTTTTGCTTATCGTTTTGCGCAATCTAAAACATTTTTACAGTTTTTCTCTGTTATTTAGCAGAGCAGTATTAAACTGTAGGAAAAAGCAGTATATTACTATAAAAACAACAATTGTTTTTTGCAGTGTATGAAACGGTTCAAGGCACAGTGTGGAATTCCGCACGAGTCGGCTAGTTCTTAACTATTCCAAAAAACGTAATTGTTCCTTCGCAATTGTCAATCAGTGTAGCTATTGATAGTGTTTTCATACTCTCTTTAATGCGGCAATGGATTTAATTTTGTTGGCGGAGATTAAGTCTTGAACCTTTTTCTTTATATTTTACGATGCTATAAATTCTCCATGGTATCGAGATCGGTTGAGTGTCTTGGTCAGTTTAATACCAAAATATCTTCTTCTGTTTCCCGTCTACGAGTCGATTTCGAGATGTGACACAAAGCAGAATTTGGCTGAAAGATAACTGTGTCACAGCTGTGCGCGCCTCATAAAAGAGCGTCATGGAGTAATCCAGTATAACTTGATAAACAGCGGAGTTCATACACTGTTTTAAGATCCACAGAATTTCCCAGTTCCAGCAGCTCTCATGCATTCTCATACTATAAAGGATGTCTCAAATTTGAGAGAACGTCTTACACGAGATTTTTCAAGCACATCACTTCTTAATTCACTTTTTAAATATATCTTTCTCTCTAATTGTGGGAACTTTTCTGTCAATGTTTTGAAGAATGAAACAATTATGACTTTTATACAATTATGAATTGTAGTTGTAACAAATTTCATAATTGTATAAAAGTCATAATTGTATAAAAGCATAAAGTTTCATAATTGTAGTTGTAAATAATTTCAAACTGCCACATGTAACTGTCTGAAAACATTCACTAAATGTTAAACTCATGCGTTTCTAATGTCATTTTAAGGTTTTCAACCTAAATAAATATATTAAGAAATATTTAAGGATTACGAAAAAGGAACTCAAATTACTAAATTGCAAACTTAAAATCGAAGATGATTCTGCATTTAAATTGGGTAAATGTATATTGTAAGGTAAAAGCAACCTTTAAGGGCAAGTAAATGGCAAAATGTAAAACTTTAAATAAGCGTCTTCTTGCCGCTTCTCTTTTATGTTAAGGTTTTTTAAACTTAGTTGCTACATTTACTGGCAACCCAAACCACTAGCTTTTAAATCATGTTGACATTTTATGCAAAGCAAAATGTGGGCTTTAAAAACGTATATGCCGTGTTTTTCAAACATATGCATGGATTTCAAATACTGAAATGACCTAAACTGCAGCATAAAATGCTAAAGTACTGGTTTCTCTGTGGATACAATCGCCAATAAAAGTATAAAAAATTACCGCAACGATTTCTCCATAAAACTCGCATTATGGAGCGATTCCCGTGCTCCCTTCCGATGTAACTCTGTTCTTTGCTTTTATAACCCTTCCCGTTTCGGTTTTGAGTAGAGGGATTGGGGAAGGAATATTATTGATTACATTTGCTTCTGCGATAATGTTTAGGTAAGTGCGAAAACTGCTGATAAATCACTTGCAACTGATACTTACACATTTATAATATTTCTAACAATATTATATTTTTTTCCCAGAACGATATCTGAGCTAGTGGAAACGGAAATATTTCTATTAAATTTTTCGAAGCATGCCTTATCCTATTTCGTTATCTTATTGAATGCCGACAACAAATTTAGCGCAACTTGACTTTATTTGTTAATGATCTCGAGTGCGGGCATCTAAAACTTGGATATAATTTTTAAAATACCGATAATATTTGGTTATGTTTTCCCCATACATTATAAAGATAAAATGCCGATTTTATTCAGTAACATTTTGTAATTACTCAGCAGACGTGATTGCATAAATTCATAATAGTAATTCCACTAAAGCTGAAGGAGCTTTTAATCATAGGAAATAAAATGTTATGATATTTATTTAGCTTGTTTAAAGAAAAGGTTCAAGGGAGACTGGGACTACACTGCAAAAAATAATTGTTGTTTTTTAAAGTAATATACTGTATTTTCCTACAGTTTAATACTGCTTTGCTAAATAGCAGAGAAAAACTGTAAAACTGTTTTAAATTGCGCAAAACGATGCGCAAAAGGTGTTTCCTTTCATACGGGAAGATAAACGAATGAATTCGAGGTATCGATAGCCATGTTAGTAATTTTTCGGGGGTGTGCTGAGACAGGACTGATCAGCTGTAATTCAAGTTAAAGGTAAGAAATAGTTATATTATTTATTCCCTTTTCCTCAAAATGTAGTTTTCTGTATCATCGATAATGTATGTAAAATAATAGTGTGTATTTTGAAATCATAATTCGTATTCCAATATTCGTTGATGTTGACTTTGAAGTTTCTTTTAGTTGCTAAGTTGTAGCAATTGCTTTATAGCAAAAGTCCGAGTAGTTGTTGTGATCCTGAATATTTTACTGCACATATGATAGTTTTTAAACATTTTCTGAAATTCGAATTTGATTTAAAAATAAATCAATTTTTCTTGATCGTATTTAAAGTTATTAGAACATTCGACTTTGTTTACGATTATATTTTGTGTTATATAGGATGTGAGTACTTAAAATTTAAGTTCTTATGTTTTCTAGTAAATTTTTAGCGTATCGCGATTGACTTCTTTCTTCTTTTTTTCTTTTTCTTTCTTATGTTCAGTTTTAAATTCTTTAACAGTTTGCATTTAAATATTTTATTGATAAACTTTACGCTATAGCGTAAGTAACTTTTATATCCTGTACGTAATTTGATGAATAAAATGTAAATAAATAAAATAACAACGTAACCGAGAGACATGCAAACAGTATCAAGTTTACTGATATTTTTTGTTGAAGAATTTGCCCCTCTGTAAATACAATACTCTGATGTCTGAACGACTCAAAATTCTCTGAAATCTGGAGCCAGCTTTCATACTTATCGAACAAAACTAAAATAACAATAATTAAAAAAATCATCAATAAAGCACTCAAAAAAAAGAAAAAACTAATAAAAATAAGCATTTTTAGATACAAACACGAAACCCGTGTGTTTTAAAAGTTTTATATTTACGTCAGTAGGAAATTAAAGTTTTACTTCAGGAAAAATGCAGTAGTACCATTGAAACTTGTGAACCTAAAAATAATTTTAGAAACTATATTCAAAGGCACTAGATGGGAGGTCACGGGAAGTCTCTATGACCTACCGAAATTGCCATATTGGGAAAACTTTGACGATTCGGCAAATTTGGGGACATAATTGTAATATTCAAAGGCACTCGATGAGAGGTCACCGGAAGTCTCTTCGACCTCCCCAAAATTGCCATATTGGGAAAACTTTGCCGATTCGGCAAATTTGGGGACATAATTGTAATGTTGCAATTTTTGAATTCTGGAATGTCCAAATTTCATTAGATATTGTACTTAATTGTGCGTACTTAATGTGTGCATGCACCAGTATTTTATTAATCGACAAATATGTAAGTTCCGTTCGACAAATTGAGATTATACTCCTTCCCAGCATATTAAAGTTCAGACTGTGCCTGGCTATATTTTAAAATTTTCAGCCTTTCATTCCTGATCAGGCAGTGTTGCGTTCTCGTCAAAAGTACAGCTTTTTAATTAAAAGTAGAAAATTTACATTATTATGCATTGTTTGTCATATTTTATTTACCTTGAAGGACATGCTCGTTTAGAAAAGTAGATGCTCGAGAACTACAGTAGAATTTAAAACTCTTGTAACCTTAAACTCGTCAGTTTCCTTACATTTTAACTTTAAGAACCCTTTGAGTCTTAAAGTTTGGCGTCAACGTGTTTATGCTGAAGAAAAAAACTATATTATAAATACTGAAAAGTATGATTCTGTATTTCACTGTCCTTCACTGCATATAAAAAGTAAAAATATGTCACATTGTTATCCGTGTAAAATGGAAAAATCGGGGAATTTCGTTTAAACCTGTAACGGAAATTCAAGCCAAAGCCGGGTAAGATCTTTTGCATTTAAATGCGATGGGTTCCTTAGCAGTTGAGTTCTTTAGAGGGAGGGGGATTATTTTCACAATAATAGGCAATTTTTCAAATAAGTGAGGTTTTCGAATATTTTGTCAGGTTTCAAAAAAAAAAAAAAAAAAAAAAAAAAAAACAGAGATTTGCGGGAAAGATTCGATTACGGAAAGGAAATTCTGAACTCCCGGTTTGAAATTTACCTTAAGGCCATGTCACACGTAGCGAAATTCGTTCAACCTGACGATCAACTTCGGTTTGACTCAATCGTGATTGCGAATTCCGACCGGAAAATCCCCGTGTGCTATGATTTCCGAGGTTGAACGTATTCCATTCAACTTTTTATCTTCTCGGCAAAAAAGTTGGATCAACCTCAACTCTCAGCCAATCAGGAGGAAGCAATCCTTTGACTTGTTACGTCAAAATACAACATGGCCGCCTGTAACAATATCAACCGCGTGTGCAAGGAATGGAATAAACTTCTAGAATAACTTCAGGTGAGTTATTATTACTATATTTTCGTCAAAAACAAATATAAAGCGTAATATAAACCTCCACCTTATTATTGTGTTAAAAGGTCAATTTCTAGTTCAAAGTCGTCGTAAGAATTTCCTTGCCAAATTCGCCAATCTCGTAGTGTGTAATCTTGCTAAATCAATGAATGTTTGTAAACAATCTGAAGCAAGAGCAACGGTATTAGGTCAATTCGTAGAAATCACCCAGGCCGTGTTGCTCGACATTTTTGATTTTCCTATTTTTTTTACTAGTTAATTCTCACTACTAGGTGAGTTCAAAAGTGTTAAAAAATTTTTTTTAGGCTCATACTTTTTTTAACCCACATTTTAAGTTTGCTTAGTTGCCGTTTTTGGACCGAAAACAAGTTTTACGTAGTAACTCGGTTAATTTTACAGTTATCAGGACAAAACAAAATCTTACATCACCAGAAGGATGCCCCACATACGATTTGCTTGCAAAATATTATTTAAATGGTGAGAAAGGTGAAGAAAAAAAATTAACAATTACAAACTGAAAATTAGCGTAAAATACGAGTTTTAGTGCAACAAAATTAGTAAAAGGAGGAGAGTCTCAGCTATATTTTTTTTCTTCTGTAGATATAAGACTACTTGTTGTAGAAATTTTGAACTTGAGAACTTTGTACCTTTTTTTTTTTTTTGCAAACTTTTTCAAAAATGGAAAAAACCGAATTTTGGCTAAGTTTAAAGTCAAATATCTCAAAAGGGACTAGTGAAAAATTATGAAATTGATACAGGTAACGCTTTTTTATGACATAAATATGATTACAATTTGATGACTGAGACTCAACTGGTACTAGAGTTATAGATCATTAAAGTTGGCCAAATATTGCATTTTCGCAAAGTTTAAAGCAAATTATTTCAAGAGGGACCGAGTGAAAAACAATGAAATTAATACAGGTAGCACCTTTTTATTATATGAACCTATGATTACAATTTGGTGACTGAGATTCAACTGGTGTCAGAGTTATAGTGCATCAAAGTTGGCCAAATATTTCATTACACATACACAAAGTTAAATATTAATTCATAGACAAGCTTCATTTTCCAAACATTTAATAGCAACAAAAGTTCATCTTCTTTAATAAATTAAATTCATGCAATAGAAATATGCACAAAAAATAAACAAATGAATAAATGAAATAAATGTTTAGCTCCTTTGTCCTAAACGTTTAAGTATATACACATCATAAATCAATTGTTATTAATAACAACACATTTTTTTTTGCTACAATTTATCATCTTTTACTTAAGTTTTCTTCTGCATATAAAATACCAGACACCCGGTTATCACATTCAGAGGCAGATGTTATCGCTGAGATGACATCTGCCTCCAGCTCGGTTATACGCTCTTCCGGACTGATGAGTTGTAATAAAAACGAAACTGTAGTCTCTGGATATGATAACCGGGCTGTCTGGTATAACATGTGGATTGTTTAAAAACAGCACACACACCATGCTTATATTTTACATTTCATAAAAGCTAGGGGGTACTTTGCCTGTCCTCTTCCCTGTATAATATTCATGTTATATATACTTGTCTAATTTGTTTTCATAATTTTAGATTATGTGAGAAAGAATTTCAAGTTATTGTGTACAGATGCAGTTATAGAGGTTGCAGTCAAAAACTGTTTGTTCCAGGGCGAAGTTAATTATTGTTGAACTTTGAAATGTAATTGAAATTATGTATTAATACTTATGAGTGTGTGTGTGTATGAAACTTATTGCAAATAAAGTTTATGTATAAATTTTGTGTCAGTTTCTCTAAAGAATACTAGAAAAAATGAACTATTTTTTAATTTTTTTTTCTTTCTTGGTATATATTATAAAAGATAACGTTCTTTCAGTATGCTCTGTAAAAACATCTATGAAGCATTGTTCTTCTCAGAGAACAAAAGTAAAACAACTCACAATTTCTTACTTAATTGAATGTACCTGCACGACTCAATTAAATCAATAGAATCATTTTAAGTCCAATTTTTCACACTATGAAAAGTAGTACAAACCTGCTTAAATCAGTAGAAAAGTTGGTATTCTTGCGTTCTATGTAACTTGTAAACTATGAAATAAGTACTTTATACTCTTCACTATTTAAAAATTTAGGTTTTGATTTTTTTAAGTAATAAATTTCATGTGCATGTGTTGGAAAGATAAAAGAGAATGGGTCATGTACAGAGGTTTCATATAAAAGCAGTAGCATGTATATATAAAAGTAGAAAATTTTGTTATTCCACTTTTTGTGTATTGCTAAAAAGATTTCTATTTTAACAACTACACTTGGTGTACATTCAATAGCAAAATAATAATACTTAGACGAGGTTGGGTTTTTGACAAAAAAAAAAAAAAAAAAAAACCTATTTTTGATATGACCTGTTAAAAACTCCAATACTGACATTGATAATTTTTATAAACACATATGGTTTCCTGATGCTGAAAAATTATTTCACATTATATCATTAAAATTAATAGTTCAATTAATAAGTTTGATTAAAAATAATTGATAAATTTTCTTGTAAATTTGTTACACTGTAAAAGTAGTTATGGATAACTGTTACAGCTTGTTTTCAAAGTAGTTTTGTTTTAAACTTTTTAATAACTTAATTTATTTGTAACAATTAGATACAATTAATATTATCAAACAAAAAGGCTTTCTGGGAAAGTATTTATGTAATGTCTCTTTTCTTTTGAGTAAAAATGAAACTAAGTTGATCAGCAATCAATAATTAAGTATAATAGTATCTAAATATTTTTAATGGTGCTATTTACTTTTTTTATGTCATTAATTTTTTCTCTAACATAAATATTCTCTGTTTATAGAGGAACTAATAGTTGCTTGATACAACGAAAGACATAAGTGTCAAAAACTTAAATACCAACTCTAATAGCTTTTGTAGCGGTTATCTCTCAATTCAGGATGTCTCAGCAAAAGTATGATGGGAAAGTTTTAGACAAAGCAATATACCCATGTTCAGCATCAATAGAGAGGATATTCTTCAGTTTTGAATTGATCCATTCCAAACTTAGAAATAGACATGGTGTGCAAAAGGATTTGAAATTAGTATTTTATCACTGCATGCTTTGAGGAGAAAAGATTTAGAGTGGGAATAAATGTAAATGTTGACTAAAGATGCAAATTTTATTAAAGTTTGAAAATTAAACTAGACAAATGTATGCATTGCCTTGCACTTTCAGCTTAAAAAAATTTAAGGAAGAAATAGTCATTATTATTGTTAGTATTCAATATACTGCTATTTCCAATACTTATTATCCTATACTAATTGTAGCTCTTTTATTCATCTCTCTCATTCTACAGACAAGCAGCTTGTTGAATCAACATTCTGTTTGGGATTTTTTACTAAACATATATTTTTTTTATCTAAAATTGTCGAAAAGTTTCCACAAGTGTATGAAATCAAAATACTTTAAACTGAGAATCATTTGTTATAGTAATTTTATAGTAAATACAAATTTTTTAGTCGGGGTTTTGGGCAGATAAGTGTTTAAAAGTAATAACTCAGAAATGTCCATTTACTTGATTTATAATTGCTGTTATTAAATTTTGTCACATACAGTCAACTCCCGCTACAACGTGATTCGACTTACGCGAAATGGCTACAACGCGAATTTTTCCCGGATAACGAATTTTAAAGCTAACATTAAATTTTCGTCCACAACACGAATTTTTTTTGGAAGGAAGTATCTGCTTCGTTATTGGGTACAAAATATTTATTTCGTAAATGTTATTACATCCCTTTAAGCTTCACAGACAGCGAAAGTTCTCACATCAAACTAATCTACGCATCGCGTTGTTAGTGCATCGAAAAACCACTCAGCATCTTTCATTTATTCATTTTTTTTCATTCTAAATATTAAAGTATATGAAATTTCTGGCACCTCAGTGGCACCTTTATCTAAAGTTTGTGAAGATGGGAAGAAAAAGAAAGTTTCTGATTTAAAAAAAAGCCTAAGATTCTCGATATGCTTGAACAACTACAAAACGTCGATTGTAGCACAACATTAATGTGAGTGAATCTTCCATACGTACAATTAAAAGTCGAAACAAAAAGATATCCGTAAAAGTTCAGAACTTAGTTTCAATATTGAAACTTGCAGAGCAGTCTAGCAAAGTAAATATTAATAAAATAAAAGCTGCTCTTGTATTGTGGATTAAAGAGATAAGAAAGAGGGGCTGTTGCCCCAAATTGAAACGTTATAAAAGAAAAGTCGAAGCAAGTGTATTTAAAAATGCATTAGATGAGAATAACGATCTGATCATGGAGCATAAATCATCATTATCTTCATTTTTTTAACTCATAAATATTATTACTGTATCTAGTGTACAGTACTATTATAGTTCAGCATTTTATTATATTAGTACATACTTTGCGTACAGTGTTCTTTTATTTTATGTCCATCCCTCCCATTCATTTTGTACATTTAAAATATTTCATGTTGAATAAAAGTTTTTTTTTTATTTTTTAAATACGTTAAAAGTTTAGTTCTTTCTTTGAGAAACTGCAGTGTATAGTTAAGGATTTTTTTAAAAGCAGTTTGAGGCGTGTTGAGTAAATTGGAAAACTTTTTAAATAAACGAATACACTTAAACCTTCAACGTTGCAAACACATTTGGGACATTTCTGTAAAGCTGTAAAGTATCAGGATAATTAAGAGATTTTATTTTGGAAAATCAGCAAATGTGAAATAATTACATAGAATTACCTTAACATGAGCAACGAAAATGTCCGTTTCAAATAAAATTATTTCAAAAAACCTTTAAATACATTATGAAAAGCAGCAAGACTAATCAAAATGTAAAAAACGTAATAGTTACATAAGAGTTACCAACATTTGTAAAAAAAAAACGTTGCTATTGGACCCAGAAAGATGGATAAAACAAAATTTTTTATTGTAAAAAGTTTCTTATGATCCATTGATTTTGTAATGAACTTATACGTAAAATGAGAGTAAAAAAAATCAGGAGTTAAGAATTTCAAACTCCCTCAAAAACAAAATAAGTCAAAAAAAAAAAAAAAAAAACCTTTGTATGATAATCAAAATAGCGAGTTAAAATATAAATAAATAATAATATTGAATTTTAAAAAAATAGTGAAGAAAAGCTTCCATGTTTTTATTCAATTCTTATCGGGGGAGGGGGGATCAAAACTTACAGATCCAGGCCTGCTTTTACTCATTGTTATTAGGTAAAAGGGCTGTTATCGCTGTATTGAGCTAGTAAAATCAACATGTTTATAAATCACTTTTTCATAATTTCGAAAGATTGCAACTTTCAAAACTGAAATTTATTTACAGCTTTGAAATAAATTGAGAAAAAAATCCCCATTAAATCCAAAAAACATCGCTCAGAGTACATTGTGCTAAGTCGCCTAAAATGGTAGACAGAAGCCACGTTTAGGATCAACCCTTCGTTTGAGAGCCTGGAAACCCTGTTCAACTTCTCCAAGAGAAAGTTGAATGAAAGCTTGAAGTTGAACGGGTAGGTTGAGCGAATTTCGTTACGTGTGACATGGCATTTAGCGACCAAAGCATAAGAATCGAAAAAACCAACAAATTCTCCAGTTAACAAAGTAGCGTCATAGAACACTATAACTCAACATTAATGAATGGAATTAGGACACTTTTAAATGAATCGGGTTTGCCTAAGCAGTTTTGAGCCGAAGCAGCTATGTACTTCCACTACTTACGGACTAGAGCGGTTTTAAAAAGAAAAACCAAAACCTTTTTTGAGCTATTTGAGGGAAGAAAGTCATCTATTAAACAATCCCGTGTTTTTTGGCTGTATTTCGTATAATGGAATTCCAAAACAGAAAATAAACAAATTGGATATGAAAGGTAAACAGGTAGTCATGGTAGGATATGCGTTTCATACGAAAGGTTATAGAATTTGGGATCCCGAAAATAGCGAAGTGACAGAAACTCTGAATGTTTAATTCGATGAAAAAAAAAAACCTGGGCGGGGAAAAAAAAACAGGAACGGGAAACAGAGATATACAGTTTTTTTTCACTTCTGAGTAAATCTGAAGTAGAAGAAGAATATCCTGAAAATCATAAAATAGCATGTTGTGAGAATTAAATGGGTTAAAGAAATACCAAGGCAAAGTATATATCGACACGACGGTTTTAAAGTCCGAATTGCGAAGTCGAGGTTTATTGTTCTGAAAATAACATTGACTATGACCCAAAATATTTTGATTTCACTTGTGATGATAATTCAAGAAAAGTATCAGATTGTGATGAAGATAGGCGGGATAGTTCAAATAAGCTAGAAGCTAACATTTCCGAAGATGTAATTCCTTCAAATTTGAAACAAAGTTTGAGAACGCCAGAAAGTGAAGATGGGCAAAACGCAACAGAACAGATGAGAAGAACGAAATAATGCCTTCAAGGCCAGACTAGTAATATTAGGTAACCACCAGCTATGGGGGGGGGGGGGGGAATACTTTTCGCAAGTGTTCTCTCCAGTAATTTCCTTTCCTTTGGTTGAGGCTTTCTTTTCAATTTTTGTGTATAAGCTACATTGGGTCCATTTCCAAGCCGATGTTTGCAATGCGTATCTATATGCGGATTTAAAGGAGATTGATGAGGATTTGTGAGACAACCAAAGGGTCTGACGATCCCTGAAATCTAAATTTTATCTATAAATTGAATAAATCATTGTTATTCTCTGATACAGATTACGCCTCAAATCACGACGACCGGATTCCAATGCCGTGGGGGGGGGGGGGCTTGTAGTGTTTTTGGACAGGGTACGAATAGTATGGTGTACATTCAAACAAAAATGCGTAGCACTGTCAACGATGGAAGCTGAGTATATTTTAATTAGTGAACAATCTAAGGAAGTTATGTGGATCAAAAAAGTTTTAAATGAATTAATTGGCCACGAAAAGAGTTCAGAATTTTAGATTGATCAATAGTACTCTGCACTGTGACAATCTAGTTGCGATCGATTTTTCTAGTTCTGCAGTAGAAAATTGCAGAACTAAGCAGATTAATGTGGGGTACCATTTCCTAAGGAATTCGATTGACAAAAATGAATTTGAAATAAAATTTGTTGAGAAACTAAAAATAATTTAGCTGATTGTTTCACAAAACCTTTCTGTAGGGAAAATTTACGTAAAGCTTGAATTGCAATGACATATTTTTCTAGAGGTTTTTTTTTTTTCTGAAATGTTTCAATTATCAAATTATGTTTAAGCTATAATTTGTGCACACAATCGTATGGCCTATAGTATATTTTTTATTCATTTCTTATAGTATATTTCATTTTTTGCGTGTGCTGACTTGCCAAGAAGGGGGGGGGGGGGGGTATTTGCTAGCGATTATTTTGTTCCTGTCACTCCAAAGCCCGGAAAAAATCAATTGTAGTTGATTTCATTTTGAATTTATGCCCGGTGATATGGTTGCTGTTAGGTATTTCGGAAAAAATTATACTATAAATTTCATTCTAGCCGCCTGAATTTACTTCATTTAAATTTATTCACTAATGCAATATCATTTCTTTTCGTTTAGTGATGTGCAAATGTAAAGAACTACGTAACATGTGACCAGAACTGAATAGCAGTCTTTATCAAGATGGCAGTTAGCATTTGTATCCCGCTTGGAATTTCAAAAAAACCTCTAGTCTGAACGATGTTGCGATGATTCACTTTGTGACATGAATGCCGGCAACGGAAAACGGAAGTTTTTAAGTATGTCTTTTCATTTATATTTTTGTGTTTTCGGATGTAATTTGTAATCACCAATGCTTTTGAGTTTTAGAGCGTTCTTAGCCACTGAAGCCTATCCTATGGTCTGCGTGCCGTATTGGGGCCCCTGAAGCTGATTTTTGTGGCCCGTTTTCAGGTTCTATGTTACAATCAAGAACTATGTATTGGAACAAGATAAACTAAATTTTATTTTGTTTTGATTGAAATGTGATCGGTCATACAATTCATTTAAGTCTGATTTTTTTTTTAATTTGTAATTTAATATTAGATTTTACGGGTAGTTGAATATTATCACTTCAAGAATCGCCGGAATATAGAAATTTCTGTTGCTAGAGCTAAATTAGACGTACATTTCTTTCACTATATTTTTTAAATTTTTCAGTAAATTTTGAAACACTCATTCTTTGTTTTTACATGTTATTAAAGTCGAAGGAACCAAAACAGCATGCTAAAAGTACGATGTATTACAGCGTATGAAACTTTCTTCGCATATTCAGACTTGTGTGACACTTATCAAACAAAATTATAGATTATTTTTATTGCAATGTAAATAAAAAGCAGTTATTTTGTAAATGTGAGCATGTTTAAATCTACAGTTAAAAGTGGTTAGGTCTTCTGGCAAAGCATTTTCAAGAAGGGTAGCATTGTTTACAACAAAGACGGCGGGCCAAATGTGGGCTTACAATTCCTCAATGATTAGAGCTGGCTCTACCAGATTCACTCTTTTTTGGTTTGACAATTTATTATTTTGTTAAAAACTTTCAACTTTTCTGACCGATTTTCATTTTTTACTGAATTGACTTTAACTAAGCCATCTTGATTTTGGGAATATAGAATTGTTCCTTCCAGATTTCAGGTAAACTCTGAAAAACTTAAAGATAAATTGTCTAAATCCTCTCTAAAGAAGTGCCCCTTAAAAAAAAGTCGCTGGTGGCTTAAATGGGAACATCGATAGCTGTTCAAAACGGGGTTCGGGGCGGGGGGCGTCCCCATTTTGAAGACATAGAATATAAATGAAACATTTTAAATTATGCTTAAATATTAAGAGATATATAAGATAGAACGTTCTTACGTATTATTTTATTTCAACTCAAATGGCTCTTTTATTTGATTCCTTAGTACTTAAGAAAAAAGCTCCAAAAAATTAAATTTTAATAATATAATAACACAATTATGGAATAAAATGCATGAAAAAAATATTTTAAAAATTTAGTAAAATATTTTACATTAAGTACAGACATAGTTCTAAATAATTATTTTACGTCACACTAATATTCAGATTTCAATAATGGGCAGCTGTCAAAGAAAAAGAAGATAAAGCTATCAGTTGAACATAGCTCGAGCTGCTAACAAGTGTTGGAAAGGAATATGGGTTATCAAAAAAAAAAGAAAGAAAGAAAGAAAAACCATCTATATACGGTTTTCAGTGCTACGATAGCAACTCGGGGGGGGGGGGCGGAATTAAAAGAGGCTAGATACAGTATTCATTGTTTTAAATGAATACCTAAATATTTCCCAATTGGTTGTCCTAAACGTCGACCTTGCTCCATTTTCTAAAAAAATAATTCTCTACCTCATCCTAATTATTGTTTTGAAGAAAACATATTGCAATCCTATGATCTGGAGCCTATTATAAGAAGAAACTAGTTTCAAGTTTTATCATCCTTAAAACATTTTTATTTTTTTCTTTATTAAAAGATGTTAACTTTCCCATTTTGGACAACTTTCCGTTGCTTTTTTTTTTTGGAATTCTTGACTTATAAAAGGAGTTATTCTCCCGATCACTTCAATTAGCTGATCGAAAAAAAATAAATAAATATTATTCTTAATCAAGAGTCTCATATGTAATTACAAAATCCTTTAAAAATACCGAAAATTACAAGGATTTTTTTTAATTGTATTTCAGAAACCAGTATAAGTGCATTTCTTTACATGGAAGAGAAAATGTAAGATATTATTATCTTTCTTTTTTGAGTTCTTATGTAAAGTACCCAGATTAGGTCTACTTTAATTAGACATTAATAACCACCGTTACGCTTGCAAATTGCTGCCAAAAAGTTTTTTTCTCCTTAAACATTCATATAGTTAGTAAAAGTCGCACAATGGGGTATTTTTCTACACAGGCAGAGTAAATTTTTTTCATAAAGTCAACGTTTTCAAATTGTGTTTCGCAGAACCTCTGGGCTCCGCGGGAGTACCATTTCTTCCATTAAATAAATTTTTTCACTCAAAAATTTGCAAAAAAAAAAAAAAAAAAAAACACATTTGGGTGAAGTTTTAGAAGCAGTATTTTCTGAATGAACAGTGGAGGAAATACCGAAAGGAATTTTGGAAAAGTCTAATTTCTTGTTAATGTACGACCTTCGACTAAATCCAAAACTTTTACTGAAACGATATTTCATTCATCATTCCACTAAAATTTAACTCTGTAGAGACTATAAGCATTGTTGTGGGATATCGTATATGTTTCTGCATACATCGATTAATTGGCGACGGAAATAACATGCCAATCACGTTTGGGCATAGTCCATGTCAATTCAGGCAAAGCCTGGCCCGATATGTAGGCCGCCGAGACTGGGCGCAATTTCTCACTGGCGATTTTCGAAAAATTTCAAACTGCTTCATCTCCGGGATGATGCAAGATATTTTTGTAGCGGTATTTTTTTTAACTTAAAAGATACGTATTTTTTCTTTGATAGAATGTGCATCATTTGAAAATATGCGTATATTCTTTTCTACAACGTTTTGAGAGAAAAAAAATATTTTAAAAATTTCTTTTAAATATCTTTTGAAAACACAAATTTTAAAATTTTTAACTTTCTTATCGTTGATCAAAATCATTGATTAATATATCCCCTGAAATAGAGAGCTTTCACTTAGTAAATTTTGAAAGGTTTTAGAACCATTCGAAAAATTTAAATGTTTCGAGGAACTGTGTATGCAAAATTTCAAAAATTATTTAGTACCAAGCAGCCAGCTGACGCTTTTAATTTAGTTATATAGCAATATTTTCGTTTTCAGCTTCAAATTTATCCAGAAATTTTACTTTTATGAAACCAAGAACGTAGTCTTTTGCCCATTTGCCGGTCAAAACGTTTCTTCTTACACAACCTTTCAGCGGAGTATCCAAAAGATTCATTTAGCATAGTGCCTTCTTATTTTCACAAAAAAGAAAGTCCAGGATAAAGTGGCAACCAAAAAAGAAAATGTAGCAATATAAATAAATTTAAGCTATTTTTAACCACTTGCTGCAAAATAAAATTTAGAATTTCCTGAAAACCCTCTTTTTTCAAATGCCTCTAAAACCTGTGAAACTCAGAAGTAAGTGCTCTTCTTTTTAGGGAATAAAGAACTTTTGATAGTGCTGATCAATAGAAAAAAAAAACAAATTTGAGAAATTGCCGTTTCTGAAAAAAAAAATAATAATAAGAATAACTAATTTAAAAAATGCTTTTTTAAAGCGCTGTATCAAGAAAAATCAAACACATCTCTCGAAATGTTGAATATAATCTTAAAAAAAAACTTGATTATCTATCAAATAACAAAAATGGCATTAAAGTATCGTGCATCGTTTCGGAGATAAAGTAGTTTGAGAATAATTTCGAAAATTGCAAGTAAGAAATATCTCCCCCCAGGGCAAGTAAGAAATACCCCCCCCCCCAATATTCTAGCCCCCCAGGACCAGAATTTTTTCTGATAAACAGAAGTAAGCTTGAAGCTTACTTTATTCCAGATTTTAATTTTCGTAAATTCAAAACTTTCCGCAAATATAAAGGTAACCTCCAACCTAGACTAACATGATCTATACTCTATACCTCCCTTCGTAAAAACTGATTGAGTTGATTTTTCACAAATGAATGGGACATGTGTGTCGTTATAGTCCATTATAGAGATGCAAAACCAGGACCGCCATTAGGCTCAAAAAATTTTCGAGCTCTAGGTAAGAAAATCTAAGATCATGTCACTAAAAATTGATAAAGTTTTTTTCTTTCTTTCTTTCTTTTTTGCAAATGCTAATGTCGTGACCTAGTTAATTATTAAATTTACACACGATGACGTAAAAACTATATGAGAATAAATACGAAAATTAATCTCTCAATTATTATTTCTTTAAAATATATTTTCAAAATTATCTGCTGCTGCTGAAAAGAATTGGTTTTGTTAATATTTTGACATATAAAAGAAAGTAAACACTGTAAAAAAATTCAGAAACGTTACTGAGTATTTCCGTTTAACGTTTCGAGATTTCAATGGTTTTTATCCACTTCTTGGAAACATCAAGTACCATTGTCAAAAAGTTTCCTGAATTGCTACAAGTTGCACGAATGCACACTTCTCACTGTTGTAAAAAATATTTTTAGCTCCCAGTTTAAAGATTAACTGAGCGTATTTATAAAGTGTATCGGCTTCAGTTCTATTACGGTCCGTCTAGACTGATTAAGCTCCCAAAGGGAGTGAATGCTCCCAAAGGGAATGAATAAGTCCTTGGACTACGTAGCTTGGCAGAAATTGCAGGTGAGTAAAATTTTCGATACTTGCTTGCAGTTCTGTTTCAGCTTTGGCCTTGTTTGCAATATTGCTTTTGGAACTTCTTTGATAAATCAGGTAGGTTACATCTACTTACGTTTACTCTAAAGTTCAAGAGACACGACTGGCTTTAAAGAGGAAGATTTCTGAATTTTTCAGTCAACTTCTAGGATAATTTCAGAAAAGTTACTGAATTTTAGCGGAAAACGTTCCAGGTTTTTGCAAAATATGTTTCTGGCAGAAATAGGGCACATTAGTTGTCCACTATTTTCCAGGAACGTTTCTGAATCGTTTTTACAGTAAAGGAACTAGAGCAAGGACAGCATGCGCATTAAACGCACCTCCATTCCAGATTTCTTAGCCAAAACTTTTATTTTAGTGAAAATATTCTGTTTTATCGGTAAATGTCTATTTGTTTTAATGTATTAACAACAAGATTTTTTAAAGGGTGCTCATAATTTTTGAGAGACGATTTAGTCTACCTTTTTCAAAGCCAAAAACATCTGCACTGATGGTTAAATGGTAATAAAGTATAAACTTTCAAATGTCAACTTAATTACCAAGATTTTCCGAAACGAAAATAAATAGGAAAGCAATTTTTAACAAATAAGTAGTCTTGTTCAAGTAATTCAACTCTTTCAACACCGTTTAAAAAAAAGAAATTGAACCGCATTTTTGCGTGCAAAAATTCTGCTCTACTGAGGACCTGACAAAAAAAAAAAGTTAAGTTCAATTAAAATAACGTAAAGTACCATTAACACTTTTCTAAATAGGTTTAGTTGTATCGCACTAAATACCTATTAAGGAAAATTTTATTTTTCATTGCCTTGCAGATTTTAACGACTCTTGAGAGACAACTTAATAAATTCAAATTGTCTGACTAGTTTGGTAACTTAAAGTAAGGGTATTTCTAAGACCTTTTTATACAACGTTTCCTATAGATCGGATTCACATAAAATACTTATTCGTCATATTTTAAATTTCTTAAAATATCCTTTAACCTTAATCATTCTTTTATTTTTACTATGTCCACTTTTTGTCTGTTAGGTATTACTAATGTATTTGGTATTTTACATAATTCAAAAAACTATTGAAAGTAAAAAAAAAGAGAATTCGAGAGACTTTGAAATTTGCTTCTAAAATTTTATGTTTATTTACCTGCTTAAAATTTATGTATGGCATCTGCAGTAATTGGCAGTCTCTCTTTTTTTTTTAGCGTGATCAGACAGTCAGATCCGCAACGCGTGTAAATCAGTATTTTTAAGTACACTTTTTTATTGAAAGTTGATACTTTATGTAATGATGCATAATGGTTCCTTAAATACCAACATGTAAAATTCCCGGGGGGAGGGAGGAGTTCATACATATGTGAAAAAATGTCTCACCCATGGATCGCCCCCTCAGTGATCTTTGTAGGTACATTAAATAATTCTCAATATCTTATCAAAGCTGTTAAATTAATCCTTTTTGATTTCCTTTTACAAAAAAAGAAAGTATTGTATTCGCGAAAAAATTTTCACTCAAAAATCGACCACAATTTTTATTTTTCTCACCCCCGAATGAATGTTGAGTTTTTATTTCGACCCGATCACACGTGAATATATGCCTAGGAACGTATAGACACCCAAAATATCCATTTTTACGACCCCCGAGTTAATTACAACGAATTTTCTCGTGACGTCCGTATGTGCGTATGTGAGTATGCGTGTATGTATCTCACATAACTCAGAAACGGTATGTCCTAGAAAATTGAAATTTGGTACGTAGACTCCTAGTGGGGTCTAGTTGTGCAACTTTACTTTTGGTTGCATTCGAATATTCCTAAAAGGGTCTTTTGCCTCTTTTTGGGGAGAAATCATTTATAATTTCGATGTAAATATAAGTTGTGTTATAATTTGTCGGACACTTGGCGATATATCGCCAGTCTTCTGGTCGCCATGTTTTGTCGCTAACTTGGTGACGAATTTGGCGATTTTTTCCTATTTTTTTAAATTTGGTTTCAATTTGACCACTGTTGGTGATATTTAGAGAGTTAACAATTGAATCCCATTAAAGTTGCCAATAATGGGGAAATGACATTAAATTGGAGTAAAAGGAAGTCATGTGATGCACACATCAGCTCGTTTTCATCTTAATTGGAGCACATAATACTGTAAAGAAACTGTATAGAATAGCAGTATTGATGTTTATTAAACGCATCATTGAGGTAGAGGAATGTGGGGCGAAGTGAAATGGTAAAATATTTTCAATTTGCAGTGCCGCCTATCTAGCAATATTTTACCTACTTTTTATACATATAGTAAATTACCGTGAAAGAATGAATTGTTCTAAAGATCAAGGCATATATAACTGCAAAAGTCATTTTTAAAATGGCTACCCATATTGTTATATTTTGCGATTTATAAAAATCTTCTTTGTTACTAGAAAATGATAAAATTTGTGTAATTAACATTTCAAATATTAATTTAGATCTACTCTACCGTGGGCAAAAGGGTAGTAACAGCAAATTTTTCATTTTTCATTTTTTTGCACTTTTGTTGGATTGTTATGTATTGTACGTCAGCTTTATTATTGTACAAGCTTGTTCGTTTGCTTTCTGCAGAAACAAAAAAAAAAAAAAAAGAACAAAAAAAGCTTCTAATTTCAACGTTTTCCTATTGTTAGTATTGAATCCAAAACGCGTATGTGAGATATCTTATTTCTGCAGATACTGCAATTTACCTGTCCACGGCAGTATTTGATGTGTAGTGCAATACTTATTTAGTTGATATCAGTCTTGTTTTTATCCTGAATGTTTAATACAATTTGTCGAGTGTGTGCGCACAAAAGAAAGTGAAATATTTCGTTTACTTATTCATCCATTTATTACATCACTACGTATTCATTTATTACTTCATTCATTTACAATATAACATTTATCAATTCACTTACATATTCATTCATTCAGTTTTTTATTATTCATTCACTAATTTATTCACTCGTTAATTTTCTTGCGATTATGATTAATTTATTTATTCATTTATTATTTGTTGTTTCATTAGGTACTTAGTCAATTAGTCATTCATTCATTTTTTGTACATTCATTTGACGAGTAATGTTTTAAATAATCAAGTAGAATATATTTCATCAGAAAAATATTTGGCTTCCCGTACACCCAAGTACACTCAAACCATTCGTTTAAAGATAACCAAAAACTTATCTTTGAACAAAATCAAAATAAACCAACTGATGATAATTTTGCCGAATAATCGGATAACATTTCCCGAATAAAAAACTTTCTGGGATGTCACAGTGACTTCTAATCGGGATCCCCCCACCCCCTGTCGTCACTTGAAGATACAACTTCGCACTCGTTTTATAAATAATTTCGCCACTTGAGTCCCAAACTTATTGAAATTTTCATATACCACAAAAAAAAAAAAAAAATTAATTTGAATTCCGAAATTTTGAATTCAAATTATTTGTTTCGCAATCACGAATTGCGACAGGACTCTACTCATTGGAGTTATTGTTTTTAGAAACGGCTCCAGTCCCCCCCCCCCCAAGCCTGTTTCAACGCCTGGGCTGTTATGTGTGTATGTGTGTGTGTGTGTGTATGTGTGTAGGTGTGCGTCCGTGCATGTGTAGACTTGTGTGTGTGAGTAGACCTGTCTGTTTGCACGTAGGCGTGTGTGTATGTGTCTAAAGGCATGTGTGTATGAGCATGCGTGTGTTTGTGTGTGTGCGTGTATGGGCGTGCGTGTGTCTAGGACATGGACGCCACTGACCAGGAGAGGCGGCTACCGGGGGACAATCGCGCCTGCAGAGGCCGTTGGGCGGTGCTGCTGCAGAGGCTCCAGGTTCAAGCTGAAAAAGGATCCAAACGCCAAGGACGGTGAAGTGAAAACAATAAGCAATCGTGATTGCTCAGAAAAAAAAAAACCGCACAATAAAAGTCTACACAAAAACAGGTTTGAGTGTAGTATCTTAAGTAAAGAAACGTAGTAGTACAATTAGGGAATAGTCACATATCTGTCATTATAAAAGACAGATTGTATCTGTCATTGCAGTAACTTTTCATGTTTCGTTTAAATTATTTAGTGGACGATTTCGAAGCTCTCTGATTGTCTCAGGTTGTTCGCTCACCTAAATATTGCAATGAAAAAACTGGAAAAAACTGCTCAAAAAATTGGAGTTGGGGGATATTTATTTCTGCAGCTATCTGCGGGGTTTCTGGCCCTCAAACCATGAAGGACTGCGTGCCAGGCGCCTTGCCTTCAGAAGACAACGCATGGTGGTGCCATCTAGCTGGTGCCGTTTCACTTGGAGGGCATTGTGACCACGAGCATATTTAACGTCGCCCAGTCACCATTAATGACGACGGTGGATCTTCGACCAGCGAGGATCGAACCCGAGACCCTCCGGCCCCAAGTACAATGCCTTACCGATCAGGCCACCACGGCCCCCATTTCTGCAGCTAAACATTTCATCATTTCTTAATGCACTGTCATTTTCAGAACAAATAAACTATTTGTTCACTTTGAAAAAGTTAAGTAATCTTAAGTATTTCACTTTTACCCTATTCCCCTAGATAGTGGAATTTTTACAATAACATTGCGCATTTTTCACATGCTTTATAACAATGTTATGCTCACATCTTTTCTGATAAACAATGTTAGATAGTAGAACTTTGATTCTATTACAAAAGTTGCGTTGTAATGGATCGACACAACATCAAATAGTGAGAAGAAAAATCAAGTAACAGTTCAGAATTAAAACTTGCAAACAAACGTTAAAAAAACTCAATTTAAGAACTCATTCTTTAAGTGTTTGCTTTCCCAAATTATGTTAGAACTAAAATCTAAGAAACTGTTCACAAAATCAATGCTTTTTCAACGAAGGAAGTATTTTTTACCATTCAATTATAAAGTAAATACTTATAATGAGTGTTCAGACTGGATGTTATTCAATGCAAAACGTATAAAAATATTACAGCTGTGTACTTCACAATAAAATAAAGATTTCGCATTGACTTTTAACACAAAAATAAGACAATCTCTGAATTTATAAAAATTCTGTTAAATGAGATTCTTAAACAAAAAAATGAAAAAAATCAAAAGTTATAAAAATTCGATAAATTATTAATTCTTTTGCCTAAGGCATAAAATTCAGCAAAAAAGTTGACGAATAATAATTCTTGACGACAAAGCAGAAACGTGCAAAAAGAAGCTTTTATCTTCGAAAAATAATGTAAATAAGATTGGATTTGCAATTTCTCATTGTCATAAAGATCTTCGAGGGAACAAACTGAAAGCATAACAAGACGTCAGCTCATAGCAGTGAAAAATTCGAATATGTTTTTACTGAATTTTAAATCAAAAAGACGAGAAACTTAAATATGCATTATTTTCAAACAACTTCGCGTCTTTTCTACGATATTAAAATAATTGAACTTGAATGCTATTTTTGAATGCTCTTGTTAAGTTTTCCTTAGTTAGGATTCAAGGTACTTTAATTAATTTCTGTGGGAATCAAATAATATTTTTAATTCTTTCTCGGTTAAATAATGTTGACACACGTTCTCCAAGGATTTTCCTCGTTATGGAAATTACGAATGATGTTTATTCGTGTAACACTCATTTATAATATAAATATTTCTGAAAAGTTTTCTAAAAGTTCAAGATGTTATTATTAAATTACAAGCATCTGTGCGAAAGAAATTTCTTTAATTGAAATTGACTGGTGAGACGAAAAAATATTGGAAGTTCGTGTTTGGATAACAAATTTATTAGTTTATTATAAATTGAAACTTAATTAAGAACTCGCTTCAGATAAAACTTTAATATAAAGCTATAAACATCTCGCCGTAAGATTCTTTTATTAGATATAGCTTTTGAAAATGCAAATGAGTTTTTTTTTTTCAGTTAATTATACCAATAGGCATTGGAAAATAAACAGAGCAACAAAGCTTGCGGTAAGATTTTTTTTCCTTTATCCAGATCTTAGTCCTATTGTCTGAAAATACTTGTTCAATAAGAATTAATATCAAGAGTTGCCAAGTAGGATAAGCAAAAACTTTGGCAAGAACATATTATGCTGTTGAACTCCCTTTTAATCTCTGGATTCTTGCTTTAACGAAAACCTGCATTTAGCGAGGAAACCAGAAAGATTTTGCTTTAGTACAGTGATCAAATAAAGAGACACTGGGGTTCTTCCCCTGCTCGCTTCCCTTGCCAACCCCCGTTCACCTTCGGCGGTGGCTCAATGCCGCCTGCGGCGGGTTACGATTGATTGCTTTTATACCTGACCCTTCTGTAGACATCCTGGATGTCCTATAAAATATTTTTTATCAATTCATGTCTCCAGCCCTTACGGTTTAGAGGGGTGATACAGAGCAAATAGGTATGTCTGATGTCCTGTATCCAATGATACTACTATTGACTTGTCAGATCTTGACAGTCCAGAGGAGATAGGGTTACAGACGCACAGACACAAACATACCCAGATGCACACAGGCTTTTATAGTATAGATATTTATGATATGCCTGTTTATGTTTTTCTGTGTATAGCAACAAGTTCGTCAATTTTTGAGTTAATATATTTGAAGGTCCAAAATTAGCTCACCCTATAAATAAAGTTCTGGTGGCCTATTCGGCTGAACCAATCAAGCCGAAATTTCATACATGACTAGTTGAAGGTTTTCGCTCAAGATTGTGGTGATTTTTAACAATGGTTACAGTAAACGAATTTCGAAATTTTTGGAAAGCAGTATCCCTCGTTCTTTACACTAATTGATCAATGTGTTTTTGGAACGATTGACGTGAGCCGATTACTGCTCGTAGGCACATTTGAGCACCAGACTAAAAAAACACCCCGTCCACACTGCTTACGGAAAGTTTTTTTCACAAGTTAGGCTTTTGCACGTAATGTCCTATGATTGGTGCTTATACTATGCACAGTAAGTTACAGTTCCCGCACTCTCGTATTGTAATTAGTTTTTTATAAGTATCTTCTTTGTGAAGTTTTTATGCGGTCTCTTTTCGCCACACACTTATCGTTCCAACGCCTATTGTGTTTTTTCAACACCTAAATCAATTTACGCAAAGAAAACAGATATGTATCCAGACAAAAACTTTGAAGTTCGTTCACTGTTATGGTAAATGTAAGCACTTCATGGTTTAAAATCATCAAAATCGTTAGCACAATCGTAAAATATCTATATCTACAATTTTGGTTTGATTGCATGAGCAGATAGGCCTTTAGCTTCGTATAAAAGGTTGGTTGCATTTGGATCGCTCTGTATATATTGATATAGGTACTTTAATAACAGCCATAAGAGCAAACCTAATTAAAACTACTGATTTAATTAAATGGCTCTTATTTAGATTCTTACGACATATTTCGGATACATCAGTAACAGCTAATGAGGTTTTACTGCTATGACTACATTGATTTGACGTATTATATTGACGTTGGTTTAGTAGGATGGAGAGAGGACGTCGAACACGAATTTGATTTTATTCATACATGGGTCATTCCATGTCAACTCACACATCTAAAAAGTGAGTGCTCACAGATTTTAACAATATTTTGCAGGTTCATACCCATTTACTAAATGGTATAAAAAAAGGACCCTCCAACTGTTGTAGTTTTTTAGATATAAGGGGTCGAAATTTTAATGTTTTGCTCCACCGGCTCATACTAGCCTGACCATAACTCTGGAACAAATAAAGTTAGAAACATGAACATTATATATTTTGAAAGTTTACAATAAGAGCTTTAAAATGATATATTACATGATGCAAAAATAAAAATTTTCATTTTGAAGGTCATTTGAATTGACCTTTGAACTTGAGTATTTCCAAAAGTTATAATTTTTAAAATCTGAAAAAAATATGTATTGTATACACTATTATTTTCTTTATTTGTGCCAATTTTCATGTTGGGACAACACTGGGATCGTGCATAATTTAACAATTTTTCATTTTGAAGGTCATTTGAATTGACCTTTGACCTTGAGTATTTCCAAAAGTTATAATTTAAAAAATCTCAAAAAAAAATGTATTTTGTATGCACTATTATTTTCTTTATTTGTGCCGAGTTTCATGGTGGGACAACACTGGGATCATGCATAATTTAACAATTTTTTATTTTGAAGGTTATTTGAATTGACTTTTGACCTTGGGTATTTCCAAAAGTTATAATTTTAAAAATCTGAAAAAAATACATTTTGTACAAACTGCTATTTTCTTTATTTGTGCCAAGTTTCATGTTGGGACAATACAGGGATCATGCATAATTTAAACTTTAATGTTACTTACTCCAAGTGGCCAAAAATCAATTGCCATCAATTGAAGTCTAATATGTGTGTCCAATTGTGTCATAATCATGCTGATAATACAACATTAGAAAAATGAAAAAATCATTTAATGTGATGTACTATTAGGAAATTACATAAAATAATTATACATGTTATCCATGCAGTCAAACTTGAATCAACAGTTATATACTTCTTCTTGACAATGCTATGCTAAGTTGCCTTCTGCTTCTGCAATTTCATATCTCCTTCCAGTTTCTGCATTTCAGTAAAAACTGTTCTCAAGTCTTCCATTCAGCAAATTAAGAATTTCTGACCGGCTAAAAATTAAAAGTTTGTGCCGCTTTTGCTTACAACAGACTAAACCTGCAATGCAATCACATGTTTAAGTAAATTTCTAAAAGCACTTTATTACTTGTAGCATTCTATTAGAACTTTATAAACACGAGGCGGTTAGTTGAATCAACTTTTTAAAATAGCTGCTTGTTAACCCGTTGACTGGTGTATTCTATTGTCTTCACACGAGGCAACTTCGTAGATTCAATTTTTCTTCTAAAAATACCCCACAACGCTGTTAAAACGGAACCAAGTTGACTCAACTAATTTACTTGTGTGTAGAGCGAACGCTTGGCAACCGGTCATTGCTAAGAGTTGCATCAACTAAAAAGTTGATTCAACTTATCGGGATGAGAACTTCTTGTTGTAGTTTTGTGTCAGCAAGGCTGGCAATATGGATTGCGCTGCATCACTTTTCCAACTGTACCGTAATTTGGTGTGAACACAGTACACAGATACACAGATGCCATAGGGACCGGTTAATAGGGTCGGCAACCATCCACAGCATAACAAAACATTCACACAAAGGAAGGACAAGGGCAGGAGAGAGAAACTACATCCATGCCCGAGCCGGGATTCGAAGCCGGGACCACCCCACCGCTGGCAGGGAAAATAGCATCTGTAAGTCAATCTGCAGATGGTGTTTAAGAAAGAGCAAATATAATTTAAAAACTTTTATGCATTTCTAATTTATCATCTGCCAAACGTTGTTATATCATTATTTTTCAATTTATCGTCAAACATCCGTTGTATGAAACATTGAATTATAGCCGATCCTCTAATTGTCCCAACATGAAACTTGGCACAAATAAAGAACTCAAAAGTGCGTATAGTATATATTTTTTCAGGTTTTTAAAATAACTTTCGAAAATATTCAAGGTCAAAAGTTAATTTTGAATGACCTTCAAAGTTTAAGATTGCATTTTTGTATCAAGTAATACATCATCTTAAAGCGCATTTTAAGAACTTTAAAATGGTATAAAGTTTTTGAATGTAGTGCAATTAGAACAAAAGTTATGTGTGTTCAAAAGCTACTCCGTCTACCAAAATTTGATTTTTTGTAATGAACCCCAATCAAAGAATATTTGAATTAGAAATGTAAAAATTTAATGTTTTACTTTTATTTTCAAACAGTATCTCTGTATAAAATTTTGGGAAAAATGGAAAGGGTTAGCTTGAAAATCTTACTTTTTTGATCGATTTGATATGAAATGACCCATGTATTCAACCTACGTTTGTATGACTAATTCGGATGTTCTATAAAGCGCTGTCGGACTTAATGTAATGTCGACTGGAGGGCTCATTTTTTAAGCTAACGGCAGCGTCTAGATACCATGGAGGCAGCTATAACTTGCGAACTTCTAGTCACATAAACAACAGCCATATAAGTTGATAAACATTTTCACAATTTGTTGGGATACGTTCAAAGTCATTGTTTGTTTTATCAAATGTATATTGCGGACAAGTTAATTTTATGCCTTGTTATTTAACATGTCAGGTTCGTATACAACAAGAAGCGATATTCTTCAATAATCATCCGTATGACACTGCAAAAGGAATTTTGATTCCTTAAGATTTTTTCATGCATAGGGGAAGGTCGTTTAGTATTGAACAGCGGGTAGTATCGGACAAGGGCCACTTCTTAATTCCGCCGCCAGGGGCAGCACGTTCTGGGTCAACATAGTGTGCCGTATTGGGGAAGAAAGCCATAGACGCCATATTCGTTCTGGTGTGCAAAGCTAGTTGTTTGTTTGTTGAGAGAATTGCAGTGCACGGACTTAACTTTTGGGGCATATATTTACACATATAGTAAGTTATATTGTTTCATCGTTATACCGTTAGACTGATAGTATATTAATCTAAGTATTACGAGCCATAAAAGTATCTAGCTTAAGTACTAACCTAGTGGTGATTCAACAACTGTAGCTTTACACTCGAGTTGTATCGGACAAACCAATTTCGGGTTATATCGGACAAAGTTACTGACACCAAAATAAAATACTGACGGTGTTTTTCTTTGTCCATCAGGCTGAAATGAAAAAATCACGACATAAATGGGATGAAACAAATATGAAAGAAACCATTGAAAAAGTTGGGCTTAATAAAATGACAATTAGAGAAGCTAGTGAAAGATAGTTCCAAAAAGAAGAGAAGCGCTAAAAAAATGAGAAAGGGGAAAAACCCAAACCGAAGAAACAAAAATAGTTCAACCTAAAATGAAAAACAAAGAAAACACTAAAAGAATGTTAAAGTATGATGATAAGCCGCAGGAAAACGAAGAGCTTACTCATTGCATAATTTGTAATGAGACATTTGAAGAAGATTGGATCCAATGCCAAACGTGTAAATGTTGGACACATGAAAAATGTACTGAGCTACAACCGGACAGTCTTCACTACACAAGTGATGTGTGTTCCGAAGTTTAAAATGAATTTGTTTCAGTTAGGCCTAAACCAACTATAGGCTATATTTTTCAACTTTCATAAAAAAATATTACTTATTTTAATTTTTAGACTTGTATACTATTCTAAGTAACCAACTACTTTGTTCGTTTCAATTTTTTGCATAATAAAATGTTATTTCTGAACTATTTGTTTTTATTTCCACATTTTAGTGTTTTGACCGATAAAACCCTCCAAAATTTAAAATTGGCCGAAAATAGAGTTTGAAAAAAATTTGTTTAAAACATACGACTCCATGTTTTTTTTAACCAAAGCTTACAATTTATGTTAGGTAACTTAGTACAGCATAATTTAGTGTAAAAACTAATTCTTTACAAATAAAACAAAAAGTGTTATGATTGAAATGGCTTAGGTGTCCGATACTACCCGACCTTCCCCTATACTTCTCTGTCATTTCATCTACTTTTCATTCTACTCAGCATCTTTTTAAACTGGAAATAATAAAAGACAAACACTATGAGGTACTTACCGATTGTCAAATGCTGTTTCAAATCAAGATCCGTACTTTGAAGTTAGAGAAAGAACCTCTGAAATGAAGTTCAGTGAGCTCTCTCTTAAAGTTTGAAGATGTACAATTTTATTCAAAATAAAATTCACCTATGGGTCAATCCCTTTTCAAATCCGCAAGAAAAATATGATTTGTAACCCACGTTCTCTGATTTTGAAAAATATTGGTGCACTTACGGTGTCCATACAAGTAAGTAGTCATGTGCATTCTTTTCTTTTCTGTGTGGTCGGATTTGAATTTTACAGCCTCGTAAAACGTTTGAGAAAATGTAATTTTCTGTCAGTCAGTAAGCCTAATCTGTATGCCTTTAATTAATATTTATATCTTTAATAAATTGTGTCTGACACAGAAATCCAATAACCTTTGCATTATTTCACATAATTCTAAATAAAAGAATGAGGATTTAATTTGAAAAAAAGTGAAACTTATATCATTCAATATTATTTTAATAAAAAAAAATAAAACATGACTAGTAATGTTTTCGTTGAAAACACAAAAGAGGCTTTTTCAGTAAGAGACAGAGGTGCTATTCGATAATGTAGATATTTAAATTATCGCTAAATTTGTGTTCCACCATTGAAAAGATGTTAAATTCATGGTCATTTCGTTTTTTTTTTTTTTTTTTTTTGTTGATAGTATGCAAGATATGGATTTCTAGTCTATAATTTTCGAAAAGATGTTACCAGACGATTTGGCATCTAATTTAACTTAAACAAAATATTTTTATGCCTAAAATATTTTTTCAACATTCTTCGATAACTGAAAAATATGTACATTAATTTTTAATAACGTATGATTTAAAGAGTATGTGCAGGTAAGAGAATCGTGTCATAAAACACATTTATAGAGTAAAAAAATATTTCTGAATACATTTCTTGAAACTAATTTGTGAATAATATATTTTGGAAGTACTGACATACCAAAAAGTCATTTATTGCAGAACTGATGTCGTTAAAGCTTACAATTGAAATTACAGAGAAAATAAACACCATAGTTAATTTTACTGGTCATATTGATGTCATGTTGTCCCGAATGTTTCAGTATACTGACACTCTACACATTGACATCAATTTTAAGGAAATAGTAAAATTACAAAATATTTTGTCACACTTTTATTATCTCAGACAATATGCAGAAGTTACGCTGGCAGTCGAATTTAAAGAATTTCTGAAGAAAAGTATTAAACGGTTTACTCCACTCATATTTTACGTAACGTCATTTTGACATTATGGGGAAAAAGAAATCCGTAAAATTTAAAAAAAAGCAATACTACTTTTAGATTTAAGTGAAAACTAATCGAAGACGCAGTTAAGATTTACCACTGCTCTCAAAACAATTTTGTTTACTACATCAAGCAGTAGGCAAAAAATTCGGAGGTGTGGATCATGTTCAGTTTCATTTGGTAAATGTCCTAAATAAGATACAATTCGTAAAACCTTTATTAATCATGTCCATCACAGCCAAAACTTGAAATTTATCAACATTAGGGACATTTCTGAAACAACTCCTAGAAAATCTTTCCATCAACAAGACGGAAAAACTGCAAGTGGTGAGAGAAATTATGATGGAAGTGTAACTTACTTGCTGGGAAAAATGACATTGTACTGTGATAAGCTTTAAAACATGCAAGTTGCATTGCCAAGAAACGAATGCCTTGCAAAAACATGTCGGTCTTTAGAATCCATGTTTTCTAAAGCTAAAGCTGTTTCAAAACTTACTGTTGCTACCACATAATTTCATTGCAAAATGATTATTTAGGCACTAATGCGAGTAAATACTGACAACGCCAGAACTTCGACTTATATCTTCTATTAAAGAGCAGTAAACACGGTTTATAAAGGCGTCTCGCATTTGGTGGCTGGGCCACATATTTGGATATGCAGATGCGTTCCCCACAAAAAGAGTCACCTTCTCTTAACATTGAAGGAAAACGCAGAAGAGGGAGACCCCCTGCCCTGTCAGGGAGCTGGATGCGGTAGAAAAGGACTTAAAAGTAGTAGAAGTGAACCGATGGAGGACCATTGCACGGGATATGGTTAGGTGGGAAAGACTTCAAGAGACGGTCTTGGCCTACAACAGGCTGTAGCACCAGCGAAGAAGAAACACAGTTTAAGATAACAAAATATGTCCAAATTCAAAAACTGCATGTGTGAAATTTTGGAGAGGTTGAATGATTTCTGTGTCAGACAGAATTTAATAAAGATGTACACTCCTGTTTGTGAAAACACTACGAAGGACTTACGCGAGTGAGCTGAAAATTGCAGGACGTGTAAAGAAGGGCATGATATGCAAATGATTAGATGTACGTACCGGTAGCGCATGCGTATGCTGAGCAGCGCTCTCTGAACGGCGGATCGAACCGAATATAAATAGACGGCTGTAGCGAGGCGTGTATGATTATCGGTGGTTATATGCTAGAGTACACATTAACTGAATCTTTACTATGCCTCTTCGACGAAAGAAAGCGAAATTTGAGCAAATTTCGGAGTTTGGACGGGGCAGAATCGTCAGCCTTCGTAAAGCTGGATTGTCTCATCGTGCAGTAGCCGCTCGTGTGCAGCGTAATTGCAGCACAATCATGCGTGTTTGGAAGCAGTGGACGGACGAGGGTCGGACAGTTCGGAAATCCGGGAGTGGACCCCGAAATGTGACGTCAGCTCGCGATGACAGACACCTGGTGCGTACGGCGCTGACGGACCGCACAGCTTCTTCTAGACAATTGGCAGCACAGTTGTCAACAGCTACAGGTGTTTCATTGTGCGCTTCATCAATTCGGAGACGTCTGCTGCAGCGTGGGCTGCGCGCAAGGATTCCTTTATACAGGCTTCTTCTCACGCAAAACCATCGCCGCCTGCGGCTACAATGGGCCCATGTGTGTAGGAGCTGGCGTGCTGATTGGCAGCAGGTCGTCTTTTCTGACGAATCCCGCTTCAATTTGTGGCACTATGATGGCCGAATTCGTGTCAGGCGCTATGCCGGTGAACGGCACATTCCGGAGTGCATTATCGAACGACAAAGTGGACGAACGCCCGAGTTATGGTCTGGGGTGCCATAGCATATCTTACGATCACGATTGCTACGAATTGTGGGCAATTTGAACAGTACCCGATACATGAACGAAGTTTTACTGCCCCAAGCTATTCCTTTCCTCCAAGGATTGCTAGGGGCTGTATTCCAGCAGGATAATGCCCGTCCACATGTCGCCAAGACTGTTAAATCCTACCTTGATTCGCAGCAGGTGCAGCTTCTTCCTTGGCCTACATATTCCCCGGGCATGTCACCGATTGAACATGTGTGGGATTTCGTTGGGCGGCGTCTCGCTCGTGATCCTCGTCCTGTTGCTTCAACAGACGAACTTTGGTTGCGCATACAAACAATATGGAATACTCTTCCGCAGGCAGATATTCAAACTTTGTTTCACTCCATTCCGAGTCGTGTAGTAGCTCTTATTGCGGCGCGTGGTGGCTACACAAAATACTAATTTCTATCTCTTTTTATTGTTTGTTTGGTTTGAAAATGTAATCATTTATTTATACCATTACCACTCAACTCTGTATAAAATTTCACTCAACTATGATGCTTCCTTCATGGTGTTGCAATTTTCACAAACAGGAGTGTACATATGCACACATATGCTTAGCGAATGACAGAAAACGAAATTTTTTTCAGAAGTTTGAGAGGCTATAAAGTCCAAACCCGACCACAAATAAAAGAAAAAATGCACATAATTACTTACCTGCACAGACATATCATTCAGTACATTAAATTTTATCAAAATCTGAACACATGGGCTGAGTGAACTGACGTAAAACAGGTTCTTATATAGAAAAATCCTGTATTGTTTAGTCACTATGAACAATGTAAACACGTTTTTAGTTCCATTTCCTTGTAAGGAACCCCTATCGTGCTTGTAAATAACAACAGTAGCGAAAATTCAGATAAAACGGAGCACGATAGTAGTTTTTCTTTTAGTAAACCGTCACTTAAAAAATTACTTTAAAATGTATTTGAAGAATAAGCTAGTTCATTATTTTCAAATATTTATATGATTTAAACTGAAAGAGTTTAATAGAATCACCGGACAGATATTTTGAATTGAAAATGCTTTGAGTGACTCGCAAAATAAAACCATTAACGACCCCTGATAGCCAATGGGTCACGCCAAGACCTATGACTCCATAATTAAGAAGGTGACAGGTGCTAGTGGAGCTTTTATTGTAGTCTCAAAAATTGACATTGTTTCAACAAAAATGCTTATTCTGGTGATTATAGAAACTTTATGGCAAGCTTTTGATTCCGTAAGCATTATATATAAAAATTAATACTAATAAAATCTAGTATAATATTACACTACAATGCTCTAAGGTCTCCAATTTTTAAATTATTATCATTAAAAGAGATATCAGTAAAAGCAAACCTTTGATTCATCAAAAATGTTTTGTAATTTGAGCCATCATGTAACTGAATTCTTGGCTTTAATTTATTTATTCATTGTAATTTAAATATTTGACTGATGAAAACAAAGCACTTTTCTGTACAATTTAGTAAATGAAGGTTCAATTTTGTCCCTAATTACGCTGATTAGAAGCAAGATTGTTCATCTGCAAATTATAAAGCGCATTACCTTAATTAATAAGGGAATTGCACGGCATAAGGGTTAACTTTTAAATTAAGCTTGCTTCTGCAATGAAAAATATGAATCTTATCAATTTTTCAAATGGAAGATATATATTTTTAGAGTAAATGAAAAGGGAATAGAGTTCATTATTTCTCGTGTTACATTACTTCTGTTCCATCAAAATGTTTTCTAACTTTCCCGCCAGTCCCTTTCTTTATGCTAGTCAAGATGAGAAAAAATAATGAGTTAAAGGGGAAAGAAATATGGTTTCTCAAAAATTTCTTATGTTAAGAAATCTGTGGTATTGATAAACAGACTCTACCCCGTAGTTGCAGTGTTTAAATCAAGTGTAGAGTTTGATGTAATGGGAAATAAGCGAGTTTTGATGTTCGTGTCCATTATCGAATGTTTTATCTTTTTGGTTTTGTTTTCTTTTCCTTTACCATACATGCTTTCACCTTAAGCTTCATGTATCATAGATAATATGTTTGAGAAGTATTGATCTGTGTTGTGTGCAAGGCACTTTCAGTAATCGATCAATACTTCCCTTAATCCGTCTTTCTTTCTGTCGGGTTATATTTTATTCCTCGCACATTATTATTTTTCTTTTCTTCGCTCTCCTTAGTAAACAAAGGAGTTGATATTAGGAATTTAAAATCCAGACTTTTCAAAGCCATTTTTTTCTTCATTTTTCGTAGTTAAAAGTTTATTATTTCTGTGAAATTCTTTAGCTCTTTTGCCAATGAGCTACATATGCATTTAAAACTCATATACAACATAAGCATGATATGTTACTTTGAATTCATTATCAATCATGCGTTCACCATTAGAATAACGATCAGTTTTTTTTTTTAAAAGCTTAGTTCGTAAACAAACGGTAAATATTGTTATGAAACTACGAAATTGTAATGTTTTTGAAATCTAATGAGGGTACAACTTAAAAATATTTCTTAGTTTAAAATATCTACAGACTGGTGTTAAAGTAGCAATACTAGCGTGGAAAAAGGTAAAAACAAATCAGTCTTCTGCGTAAGCTGTTCGTTTGTTTACTTCCCAATATTGTTTTTTTCATAATGTTAATCTTTTAGTGAAACAGTTTTTTATAAACTAGAATTTTAGTTCTTAGCTCATTATCCACTTAAAACACTATATGAGCATTCGTAAACGCTTTAAAACCCATAGTGGGCGACTGTCCCGATTAATAGTCCGTCGGGAAAAGTGGGCGCATTCTACAACTGAAGTTCCTGTTTTCCCGTGTGCTCCTGTAAGTCCCTTCTCTCTCCAGGTTTCCCCGGTTTACCTGCAATTTTCGCAACCAATAGCAAAAAATGTTCAAAATCAGATGCAGAGTTAATATATTGAAAGTTAGAAGCAAAAATAAAAATGAGTCAAAACATATAAAATTTAACTCTTTATACGGAACCCAGCCCCCCCCCCCCTCCCAACTTATGTTTAGGGAAAAAATCTCCATTAAAAATAATTCCAACACAAAAAGTTTGACATTAGGAAGACCATTGAGTTCGAAGTTTTAAGGGAGCATACAGAAAATGAGATTCGAATTATCGCCCTTTCAGAAGACTGGCAGGTTGTAAATGTAAAAAAAAAATATTTTTTTCATTCAAAAATAGATGCAAATTTTATGGCATAACACGCAAAAACACAACACAAAGCCTCGAACAATTTGAAAAACCATACTCCGTACACACATATAATTTTAAACCCTTGTTAACCACTATATTTTCTCCCAAGAGGTGTTATTAACGGCGAGTGTAAAGTATTGTAAGTCACAAAACGCTGCGCTTCATATCTCGGTAAATATTGGTCGTAATAATGTTAAACTTTTTGTGTTGAAATTTTTTTTCAATGGATATTATTTTCGAAAATATACGTTAGGGGACGTAGGGCCCGTATGAAAAGTTAAATTTTCTATTTTTTGACACCGGAACACCTTGTATATGGGTCATTCCAAAATTAAAGCAACATTAGGTGTCCTAGAGTTTAAGTTGTAATCTTTTCCCAAATTTTACTCCATAGTTAAATATAAATATTAAAAATGATAGGTCAGACGTATTTTTCTTTGATACATTACTAAAATTTTACAAAAAATACATTTTTACTTTTTAAATGGGGTTATTAAAACTGCATCCTATGAAAAAGCCCTGTCCCAACAGCATTTTTTTATTTTTAAACTTTATTTTTTACATGTTACTAATTTTTTAAAAATATGTTTCTTTTTCTTTTCAACTTTTTGTAAACATGATATGATATTAACATGTTTTTAAAATAAAATTTCAAATTTATTTTCATATTATGGAAGAAAATCTTGTGTCCCGTAATATTTGTTTCCTGTGTTACTGCCTCATTATTCTTTAATTCTTAGAATAAGAATTTGTTATATAGATATTTTCAACAGTAGCTATGCACTTGTCTACAAGTTGTTATTAATGTAAAGTAGCCATTTTTTTCACATGTACTATTTTGAAGAATTCTAGGTGAGGAAAAAAGAACTTTAGACGTAGGTGTCTTTTTGATGTGTCCCCTGTGTTACTATTAAATTATATAAATGTTTAAACATATTTTTGTTTAATCCATGTTAAAACTGGCAGGTTAAGTTTAAAGAAAAAAAATCACATACTTTTGCATTGTTTTCATGAACACGTTAATTCAAGGGGAATTTTCAATGTAATTTTGTCCCCTGTGTTACTAGTCCCCTGTGTTACCATGATCTTGGTAACACAAGAGACAACAAAGTAACATAGGGGACTTAATTGCCTCTAAGCTTACTATGTAGTTAAATTTTGGAAGACAAAAAAAATATTTAGGTTGAAAGAGCATGCAGTATTTATTTTAAATTATACGTAAAATATGTATGTTTAATAAAATTAAATTAAGAACTTGCATTTTTTTTTTATTGGATTCAAATTTTGTCACAGATTGATAATCAAAACAAAGGAGGACTAAAAGGCACATTTTTCTTCTCTTAACACTTTATTTAGATTTCTAATATAAGAATTTTTAATCCCTTTTATTTAAGTTATCATTAAATGAGATCAGTTTTGCTCCTTGGAATATATTTTTAATGAAAAAGAGCACTAGTCTTTTTTGTTTAAATTGCAAGTAGGGTGTAGTTTTTAAAATAACCTTCTTGAAGACCCTCTTAACCTACAACAATGAGATTTTTAGTAAATTTGCCCCTTTTTGTTGCAGATAATGGCATTAACCGCTGCTGAAAAGCAGCGCCGTTATAGAGAACGAAGGAAACTAAATAAAAATAAGGAAAAAGAGTCGAAACAAAAAGTATGTGACAGATATCATGCAAAAGAGCGGTTGCATTCTGATATGCCTGCTGGAAAAATTCAACTAAGTAGAAAAAACTAAGGCAAAAGAACGGGAGGGGGGGGGAACTTGAATCTGCCTTAATATTTTCACCAGGTGAAGACATAAATTCGCGCAGCTGCTGTGAAAGGAAGAAAATTGAATGAAACAGAACGAAGCTTTATAAGGATAATTTGCATCTTAAAATAGAGAATAAAAAATTAACACAAAAAATAGAAAAATTAAGAAAACAAGTATATAGAAGGAGCATAAAAGATAAAAATAAAGATGTAAAAAAACAAGACAATTTATGAGCGCAAACTTTCCTGGAAAAAAATACCTATAACTCAGAAAGTTTCAAGACAACTCTTAAAATACAACTTCATAACTTATTCAATGTCAACACAATACAAAAATTTGCAAGGAAGAAGAAATCAGTCTTTAAAAAATTGTGAAAAGTAAAGTGATTAAGAAGTACAGGATTTATGAGAGAAATCGGTTTCACAGCTGTACGTTTAAAATCTAGAATTTGAAGAGCCATTCAGAAAAAGAAGAGTTTAGTGATAAATGAAAGTGTTTAAGATTTCTTTTTAAGAGATATGGTACATCAAGTTTGATGTCTTACGAAATTCCAAAAAATCCAGCTTTGAAAATGTAAGGAAATAGGATATATTATAAATTTGATGTGTACCCACAGTAATGTATATGAAAAATAAATTGTTAGATTGGATAAAACTTCACTTTTTCTTTTTTAAGAGTGTAGCATTCATTATGTCCACTTTGTTACTTTGATGTCTCCTGTGTTACTGTATGTCCCCAGTGTTACCAACACGTTTTTTTTTTTTTTTTTTTTTTTTTATCTCAACAAAAGGGGAAAAAATTTTTTGAAAATCAAATTGAAACATGTGCAGTAACTAATTCGTCTAGGTAAATATTTATATAAATTTACTGTATTGATATGCTTTTTACTGAGCTGCATAAAGTTTTACATTGGGAAAATACAATAAAGGTAACACAGGGGACATAAAAATCCTAATTAAAGAGGAAAAATATTTCACAAACAAAAAATTACAAGGCAGAGTAAAAGTGCATCTATATCAAAGTCTTAGCACCATAGAGATAGTTTTTTACTTTCATATGAAAATATGAAAAGAATTATTAAATAATGGTAGCACAGGAGACAATTTTAAGCTTACATCGTTACATTTCTAAGTTTTATGACTAATATTTTTAAAGTGTGCGGCCAAAATTCAAACTATAGTCATGTATATATTTACAAACCACTCAAACAATATTTTAATTTAATTTAAAAAAAATTCATTTTTTTCAATTCTTGAAAGAGACCTTTATTTTTGGAATGACCCATATACAATGCTACCATCTGAAAGAAAGCTTGAAAACTTACTGTAAAGCATATGCCAGAATTCTGCTTATTTGATTGGTCAGGATGCATGATTACATTTTGACAGTTCGTTTCTTGTAACAAGATTCTTGTTAAAATAAAATGCTACAAAACTACAAAAACTTTAATGTTTATTTCTTTTGTTGCAGGCAATTATTAATGTTGTGTGATTGGTTTCGCACATTCATAGCAAATGCACTCTGATCAACCATGCTTTAAACACAACAAAGAGAAATGTCGGTCTTTGCGACAATTCTGCGCTATCCTTGAGGTCTAAATCTGCCCAGTAACAACTTGGCAAGATATTTAAATGCTACTAGCACTAATATCTTAGTGCTGGGTTTTAGGCTTTTGAAATTGAATTAATAATTAATTCACAGCATACATTTTCAAAAATCGTTAGTGATAATCATATAAACAACAATTTGGTTCCGCAACAGTTCGTTCCTCTTAATTTTATATCTCTTAGCTGGAGAATGTCTCTGAAACTTCATTATGGAGGTTCAAAAGGAACAGTTTATAGCTGCTCTAAATTTGGGTAGATAAATGAGATTTATTTTACAACTGGCTTAAGCACTTTAAGAGAAATACTGAGTAAAAAAAAAAGCAGCTCCTATTTTACAAATCTTGAAAAATGATTGATGTCACTTTTAAGTGAATTCCAACGAAAACCTTGTATATTGAATAACACTGTTGTCTATACAACCTCAGGCCTTACTGCCAGATTTAATTTTTTTTTTTTTTTGCTCTGTGAAACCCTTTTTGTCAGATGAAGGAAACAGAATCACTCAATAGGGGAAAAAATAGTAGTTTGCAATATGTTAAAAGGCATTTTCAATTTATAAAAAGGACTACAGAGTAACGCCAGGCATTTATTAGTTAATAATTGCAATTACATTTCAGTTCGGGTCAGTTCGGTCAGTTTCAGTCTTTTATGGTAGTTGAGGTGCGCGACATTGCCCGATTATGTAGGGTAATTCTGCAGCATGCAAGTTTTTACACCTCAAATACTTGGTACACATTTGGAACACTTTAAGTGTTCCAGTTGCCTGAATATGTGCTGAAATGTACTTCGAATGTGTTCTGTAACAAAGAAAGTGAGCTGAAATGTTTTACTAATCTGTTATGTTATGAAGAAAACGTTCCAAACGTGCACCGAATGTGTTTTGATGAGAATCTCTATTCAACCGCATTTAAGAACACATTTTGTGCATATTTCAGAGTGCTTGTGAAATTACTGCTTTCTTTGCTACGCCATGTTTGTAAACAATCTGGATCGGCCGCAATCATTTTTGTCATGTTTTTGAATGCCCAGAAGGTACTCACTTACTTATATTAATATTCTTTACAGATAAATGTCGTATTTGTATATTTACTGAGCTTCATACATTTGTTTTTTTTTTTTAAAAATAATAATTTAACTTACCGCTTAAGTTATGAAATAATCTGAAATCCTATGTTTTAAAACTATGCGGTTAGGTTAAGATTAACGTGTTACGATTCTAATCCTGAAGTTTGACAATTGATTTAGGGCTCTTGTCCTAATTTTTAGATTTTTCAATGTTTTAAGAACTTCGGATTTAGAGTTTTAACCAATGGCTCCTAAACTCCAAGTTACGACCTAAAAACATTTCTTATGAAGATCGTAGGGCATTTCTTATGTTATTCAATTTCCACCTTTTAAAAAACATCTGTTTCATCTGTATACTTGTTATAAAGTCTATCATTTACTTTTGGTTTTTATACATATTTCACACGATTTCATTTTTCTGGTTAGCAATTTTTTGATACGTTAATACTTATGCTTGTAAACAACCCATAAGACCGATCATCTTGAGCACCACTTTTTGGTTTAACATACGGAAAAATTATTAAATAAAAACAAAAAACCCAACTGCGTAAAAACCAAAAAACTAAAACGAAAAATGTATAAGCCCAGTTGTTTAGAATGTTATTAAGTACAACTGAATAACTACACCGTTGAAATTGTTTTATAACCGTACACAGATAAGACAAATCATAAATTCAAAAGCAGAATCGAAGGATCAACAGTCGGGGCCCATTCAAATTTTATGGGGTTCTGTGAATTAGAAAGGAATGGGCCTAGAATGTTGATCCTTCTATTCTGCTTTTGAATTTATGATTTGTCTTATCTGTGTACGGTTATAAAATTATTTTAACGGTGTAACTATTCAGTAGTACTTAATAACATTCTAAACTACTGGGCTTATACATTTTTCTTCCTAGTTTTTTTGGTTTTTACGCAGTCGAGTTTTTTGTTTTTATTTAATAATTTTTTATTTTGCACTTTTTAGTTAATTTTCAATGACTTAGTTATTGTGATTATAAGACGGTATATTTCGCAACCTCGTCATTTCATTGGGATAGTTTATTTCTATCGTGAAGTTTATTAAGTAACTTGCGGTGGTCTAAACAACTGATAATTATTCCCTCTAGGGACCTAACTCGGCTTAAAGCTACATGTGCTTGACCTTCAGTAAAAATGCACGAACTTAAGTCAACCACAGCACAGCTACATAAACAGCCTGTATAACTCATGATGACACGAGATCGGAAACGTCCGTCAGTCAAATCTTTCTCGCAAACCTAAAAAAGCCTCTCAAGAAAGTACACGTCGTGAAACTCAATCCCTTGAATCAAGGCAAAAACAAAGGCAACATGTTAGAGTTGAAAATCGAGTTAGTAGACAGTCTTTTTTTTTTGGTGCTTATTGCACGGGTTTATTTTGATGAGGACTACAATCTGAGTGTCTTGCCTTCGTTACGCATAATATATTTTTTACTACAGTACAGAATGCATATAAAGAACACATGAAAGAATTTACAACAGAAAGAAGGGAAAGTACATCCGAAGCGAGGGTGTTTTGACCCACCGCCTCAAGTGGGAGACGCAATCGCTTAGACCATTCGACCAATGAGACCCCAATTAGTAGACTTAGTAAACAAAAAATTTCAGGCAGCGAAAACTACCTGCATTTGTCGCACGCAGGTAGCGTGCGACACAGTGTGCAACACCCAACGTGCGCCGATCCCAAACTGACAAAATATGGCTGCTAGTTGTTAATATGGTGAATTTTGATTACTGTCATGTGTTTAGTGACGCTCCCAAGGTTCAGACAAATCGATTGACGTAAGAATTACCAAAATTGACCAAGGCGTTCAGCCTGCAGAACGCCACATAGGAACAGACATACATACATAGACTTATAAACACATTACCCTCCTTTGCGTCGCGCACGCGTAGTCGGGTAAAAAGAATAAATCGCTGGAGGTTCTGCGGCTTAGATTAGGTTAAACTTGAATATGATCTACATCTACCACAATAATATGGATGAGATTCGAACCTAGTTCCAGGGATCAAGATTCTTCTAAGTAATGATGTTTATATCAGCTAATTTTATCTTGAATTTAGAGGATAAACTATTGCGTAACATTTAGTATCTTATTTATGGCTAATTAATTTTATTATGTATTGCATTTAAAAAAATTATGAAATTTGAGTTTCATGATTAATATTTTACAGAAAAGCCCAGCAAAGTATTGTTAGAATGAATAATCTGAGCTCAAAATATTAGCTAAAAATTTTATTAAGTATCTTAGTCTAATTTCTGAAGTTATAAAATCAATCAGCGCAAACGTAGTGCCTTATATAAATGCGTCTTTTACGCATGAAAAATACATATATCGGGTCTCGTCTTTTTAAAAATGGGGTCATGACACGAAAATAGTTAAAACCGCTAGTTCAGTAGATATATCTAAATAGTTTTTTTTTTTTTTCGTTTCAATCCCACTTTTTAATTTAGTGTTCAACATGTCAATAAAACATTTTAGATTAAAAAAAAAACTTTTAATTTCTTTATAAAACAGGTACAACTTGATAACAGAAAAATAAAAACAAAAATATTTAAAAAAAATACAATGAAAGACTGTAAAAACTGTTGAATAAACTAAACGTGATGTCTGTTGCAGTGTTAAAAGTATTTCAATTGTATTTTAGTAGTTATATATTCAATCGGGTCGTGGTAGCCCGATCGGTAGAGTGTCGGATTCGGGGCCGGAGGGTCCTGGGTTCGAACCTCGATGGTCGAAGACCCACCGTCGTCATTAAAGGGGACTGGGCGACGTTAAATATGCTCGTGGTCTCAATGTCCTGCAAGTGAAACGATACCTCTGGGGGTGCTAGTACTAGGTAGCTATTAGCTCCTGGACTAGTTCTAAATTCTCATTAACTGTTCGATCCGGTGATGGTGCTGCCATCTATCGGTATATAAAATAATGGAGGCAAGGCACTTAGTATGCAGTCCTCGACATAAATACAGTTGTAGTCAGTTGTGACTCTGAATAGGAATAGGAATATATTCAATCACATTGAAAGATAGTTTAATGGTAACCACAGACTGAGGAAACAGAAAGTATCTGATCTTTTTCTGAGAAAAATGCCGAATTCAATATTAGTAAAGCAAGTTTAAGCCATTTTTAATGTTCCGAAAAGAGCGTACGGAGATCTCTCCCGGATATTTATCTAGTCGTAAAATAAGTTTAGGCTGTCTTTGATGATGGAAAGGTGAGGAAAAGAATGGAGCGGGGAGGATACCTTTAGGGAAAATGTGAAACAGCAGCATTAAAACTGTACATTTAGGACATTTTTACGGAACTTTGGGTTTCGGGTTCAGGGAAAAATTTCAGCTGAAAATATTTTGAAGCTAAAGTGTTAAAAACATTTTTTTAACTTAACTTGAGTGAGGGAATAAGGGAGATATATTTACCGCAATGTTTTGAAAATGATTTTTTTTAAAAGTGTAGTTCAAAGCTATTTTTAGTGACGTTACAGGAAAGAAACTGGTGGAAGGGGGGGGGGATCTCCGGAAAATTTTAAAAATTTAAAGGTCTAAAACGGTTTAGCTATTTTTGATGATAAGAAATGGAGGAGGATAGGGGTAGGGGCTCTTTTTGCAGAAAAATATTTTTTAGTAAAGATACTAGGGGAATATGAGGCAAAGTGAAATTGCTAAGATGACTGAGTTTTTTTCAAAATGAACAAATTTTAAAATTTTTTTGAAAATTACACTTCACAAAGAAAGAACATTGTATTTTATAACAAGACTTGCAATGAAACATTTTTTCTTATTCTTGGTAGTAAATTTATGCCTTCAAAAAAAAAAAAGTGGAAATTTTTCCTTTTATTTGTTTTATGGGGAAAGTGAAAAATGAAATATTTTTCTAATGAAAAATGTTCTATTCACTCATAAAAAGGGGTAGAATGAATAATAAGAAGATAATCAATTTACGAATAATTAAATAAATAAAATACTTCATTTATGAAGAAAAGTAAATTAGAGGATAAAATAGTGAATGAATAAGAAAACGAGTGAATGAATGAATAAATAAGTGAATTAATGAATGAAAGAATGTAAATAAAGTAATCAATAAATGAATCCGTAAGTAAATTTTGTAAATGATTGAGTGAGTAAACGAAATAAACTAGAATCGCAATGAAGCATTTTTTTCTGATTTTTTGTAGTAAATTTACGCCTTCAAAAAAAAAAAAAAAAAGTGGAAATTTTTCCTTTTATTTGTTTTATGGGGAAAGTGAAAAATGCAATATTTTCATTTGCCAATTTGTGCTTCTTCTAACATTGTTTTGTCTTACTTTATTTCACTTTGTTCGATTCATCTTGCCTCGCATGTACATAATTAATTGCGCAAAATATTAGAAACACAAATAAGCTAAGTGTTGACTAAGAAAAAATACTGCATCAAATATTAGAAAGATCTAATTAATGTTTAAACTGTTAATAACAATAATTTTATGATTTTATAAAACCATTAATAATTTTTATTTACAGCAAATATTACAATATATGTCTTTTTTGAAAGTTGCCTGTATTATCATTAATTTTAAACTTCGGAAGTATTTTTTTCCTGACTGGAATACAGTACATGTGCTACTACATATTTCAAATATTACTAGATAGTTGGCGCTAAAAGTAATTATTTCACCATTTCACTTTGCATCACATTCCCCTACAGCCAACAAATAAATGTATAACGTATTGCTTGTGTTCTCGTAATCAAGCGTATATTTGTAACAAAACAAGTTTTTAAAACTTTTTTTAGGTAGTGTTTTACCTGGTCGTAGAAAACAAGATAGTTTCAAGCATTGTTATGTAATTTTTTAAATCTGTGCGTATAAAGTTAAATAAATTAACTTGAAACATATTGTGTTTAATTACTAGATATGTTTGATAAACTCAGTTCAGTGTTAATCTGTACGTAAGTATAAAATATAACTCAAATGAGTATTTTAAATTTAGCTGCATTAGTTAATGCATTTGATATTTTCTTGTGTTAGATCTGAAAATAAGCACTAGCCATCTGGCGACTAAATGTCATACGTTGGAAGCAAAAACGAATTCTCAACCGATCACGTCTTAAAAACTGAACGGCCACATAATGTTTGCAGCAATGATTTTTCATACACAAATCATTTCTATTTTGAAGCAATTAGGTTGCAGTGCATGAACAATCCCAAGTTCTCACATAGTATTACATGTTGCCTGTCGATCAATAATAAAAGCCATTACAATTTCACTATCCAAACCACGCCCCTCAAAAACTAGCAAGCACAAACTTGGAAGCTTATACAAAAAGTTTGTTCTCACCTTTGGCGGGGAGGGGGGGGATAAAAAAAGGAAAATGAATGGAATTGCAGCTAGATCTTATACGGTAATACTTTCTTCCACAGCTCATGCTTTAATGCAGTAATTTTTGTTTTCGTTCAAAAAATAAATAAACAAAATGTTTTGAATAAAGTGGCTACTAATGATAAAAAAAGGACTACTAAACTCAAAGTGTATGCCAGCCACTGACGACTAAGTAATTATTTATTTATTTATTTTTTTCGTGAACACTTTTCTTTCTTCGTGCAAGAAACTAAAACAAATAATAATTAATTGATACTTGTCAGTGCCGGATATACGATTTTTCCAGGGGAATTCTTGAAACTGCTGCCCCTACCCAACTTCCTTCAAGATTTATATTGCGTTTTAACGAGACGAAACCCCCACGGAAAGAGAACAAACTTGTTATCCCCCAAAAGTTGCTTTCCAGGGGCAAGGGTCCCGACTCCCCCCTCCGCCCCCAGAACCAGCACTGATATCTTTAGTGAATTTTCAAGGAAATGTTTAGTCATTAAAGAATTCACTGCATTTACGTTGTTTAAAAGTACACTACTAATGTTTAAGGTCATTGATTAGAAACCAAGCAATAGATCATTGAGCAACAAAGTAGCACGAATTAAAAAAAAAGGGGGGGGGGTATTGATTTTGTTCTTGAGAAATTAAACTTTTTGAAAATGAAATTTATGAAGCAACAAACTGAAGTTATGTGAGCCTTTGTTTGTACATTTTTGTTCACTTTTTACAGTATGGATTAGCTTCGAAAACGTAAATATGGAAATTAATATTTTAAATGTAAATGCAGTTTTTGTAGTAAGCAATATTGCGTACTACATTTTCCTGCAACTTTTTTATTAGTACACATTGTTCGTGTGCAATTCTGCTGTAAACTATTCAATTGTTTTGGAAACATCTTTGTATTTTAAATTTTCATAGTAGCTATGCTGATTAATAATTAGATTCATACAAAGCCTAAACCATCAACAGCTTGCAGTCTCAAAATACGTGAATTTAGTGCATATTTATTTTTTCTGAAAGCTTCTTTTATACTTATGTAGAAGGTATTCGGAGAGAATATTAGTACTAAGTAATTGTTCTAAAACGCATCCTAGAAACTGCGCCTAAACGTATGCCACAAAATGTTTAGTGTAAGTGTTCAAAAATGTGTTTTTAATGCTGTAAGTGCTTAAAAATTCGCTAAAAAGGGGGCTGAGCTAAATATATTTTCCGAACTGTTTTTCTACACGTGTTTTGGAAACTGACACAAAAATGTTCTAAAAAAAGGGGACATGTGCCCGTGTTCAAAAAATATTTTAAAAAGTGTTCTCTCAACGGTTTTAATAAATGTTCCAAAATAAGTGTTCTGAAAAAGGAGACAAGTGTCCGTGTGAAAAAAGTGTTCAAAATGTCGTTGATTATTTGTAGTGTAGTTTTTATCCTCCATTTTTCTTAACGTAATTGTTCGTTGTGCAGTTCAATTGTACTTTGTGCGTTAAATTGTACGTGCCTTAAATTTCACATGTAGAAAAAATCAGATAGGTCGTGGTTATATTTACAGTATTACAGCTCAGTGAAACTAAGTGCGCAGAATTCGCCCACATTCCCCTATTAACTAAAGCAAATAACAGTTAAAAATATCGGTATGAAGAAATATCAATGCAAGCTCGAATAGGCTCAAGCTGCATTTTGGGGTATATGCGATGCTTTTATCATCTTCTTATTTTGATGGGCGTCGAAGCTCCACGTACTTAAGACGCGCCGTGGGGTTCAATGTGTGAGACGCGTTCGTCTGAACAGACGTCTGACGCGTTAAATCTGTGAGAGTGAAAGTCAGATGAATCGCTTGTTGAGCAATTACTATCGGTACAGAAGACTGGAGAAAGTTTCTTCCCCTTCTGACTCACGTCTAAAAAAAACTGTGTAAGTAGAGATGACTGTTTGTTGCTAACTCTAAATTGTTTAGCCAGTTGTTCTGTTAGAAGAGGTAACTTATCAAGGCAGTGGAAAGTGTTCATCATAGATGCAACGAAAACTGTTGGGTTTGATCACTTCGAGGACAGCTACTAATAATTCGTTACTGTTTCCTCAAAATAATTCAAGACTCTCCCAGACCAGTGGCGCTACTGTTTTGGTGGTGCAAAATTCGTTCAAGGCTTTTCATAGGTGTTCGTATTATTTTGTTATTCATTTGTATTTTATACTGAATGTTTGGGTGCATTGAAATTTGCAGTACAAGTCTTACCAGAGAACCGCGCGAATAGTGTATTAATGAAAAAAAAATTGAAACGGATAGCAATCGGCATTGAGACTTTTTTTTTTTTTTTGTCACCACAAGAACTATTTGCCGTCTTGCCTCCGTTATCGAGACATAAAGATTAAAAGTCAGCTTAAATTTTGAGAAAAGTGCAAGTTTAAGAAGTTGAAGGGAAGAAGAAGATGCCTACCAATTTCCCGCCGACGATATCACCGTCTGCACGTGGTAGGACATCCATATGCAAGGCGTGTGAAAGGTCTCCGAATTACTCAATAAAATTTGCTAAATTTGGCGGCTTTCCTTAAACTTTTGGTACACTTTGAGAACTTATATTTCGATAACGGGGACACGAGGGCGAATAATTTAGTCATCCAGAAACATGTTTTATACTTTGCTTTTTCAAATGCTACTTTATAAAAACAAATTCATTATCACACTATCGTATGGTTTCCTGGTTAGAAGAGGGAATATCTTATTTCCATATCAAACAGGGCAGAACTGAAACTACAAACAGGACATGACATTTCAATGAACTTTAGATGACGCGTCACAACAACAACAAAGCAAGGATTCTAACGCAGGCTTTAAAATGTGGGATTTTCATATCTCGAGTAAAAACAACCGGACTAAACTTTACAATTAAGCCTAAATATTTTAAACTATTTTTTTTTAATAATATTTTCTCTCGTTTCTAAAAGTTCATTTTATTTGAAAGATTTTTTTACATGTAGTGACATTTCCACTAACTAAGTGTTTTGTTAACGCCAACCAAAAGGACATTTAAGTTCCAGGTAACCCAAAACATATAAATCACAGCTGTTTAGAGAGTTAATTCTATTTAAAAATCAATACAAGTGTAGCTGGAATCTAATCAATACAAACTTAATCATAAATGATTGCTTAGACTAACCTGATTGTTATTACTAATTTACTCATTAATGCTGATTTATATCTTTACTTTACCACCAAAACGGTTTTAACTCTTTGAGCGGAGAGCATTTCTTTAAAAAATGACACACAGAAATTGTCTTTTTTTTGAGCAATCACGATTGCTTATTGCTTTCATTTGACAGTTTTGAATTCCTATGATTTTATTTTCCCGCCAGCACTCTCACATACACGCATACAAACATATACACACACGCACACATACAGACACCTACACATACACACACACAAACGCATACACACAACAACCCACACATTCATGCTTGCACACAGACAAAAACACACATGCCTATACACACATACACATACCCCTACACACAAACACACATACCCCCCAGACACAAACACACATACCCCCCAGACACAAACACACACGCCTACTTACACACACACACACACTCGTGATTGCGAAAAACATAATTTGAATTCCAAATCTCAAAATTCAAATTATTTTTTTTTTACTTTGTTTCCTGACGAAAACATTTATTTAAATGAATTTTTAACTCTAGTGGGCGGGGGGGGGGGAATCCGTAAACTAGTTATATGATTACTACTGCCAACTTCTATGAGATTTAAATATCAGGCACTGCAAAATACGTAAACACCAGCCCTATATGGATGCTTCACTTGCCAAATCGATTAACTTCATAAAACAAAACGTCGAGAATTGTGAGAGAGAAGATAGTGTTATCCGTAGGAGTGAATGGCCCCTCGTGTTTTATTTTCTGCCGTCGAAGGTTCGGAAATGTACTGAACCAAAAGTTGAATATAAATTCCCATTCTAAGTATTGATTCAGTACTATTAAAGCAGAAATGAGGATTTTTGTTAAAAAGTGGAGTTAATCGATTTGGCAACTGAAGCATCCATATCAAACTATTTATCCGTTTAAAAATCAGAGTAAGTTTATATGAATTCAATCTACTTACCAATGTCATCCAAGTTTTATTTTATTTATTTATTAGCATTTATTATGTTCGTGCAGAAAAATTGAGAAAAACTGAACCTAGAATAAGCATTATAAGCAACATGCATAAATGATGACCGCCACACTAAGTATTATACATTTTGCTCTACTTGAGATACATCACACTAATTTTATTTATTCTTAAACTTGACTTAAAACATTGGTTGATGGTCGAGTACTGGATGAAGGAAGTGATTGTCTTAAAAGCTCAACTGAGGAAATGTGAGAGTTAAAATACTTTCTCTTTTCTCTGAAGAGCGGTAAATCGGGAAGTGCAACGGAGCGATTTACGACTTTTGACAAAGTATTCAATTTGTCATTTCGGAGCGAAAACGGTAAAAACTATATTGTCTCTAGGTACTCTATTATTTTGGAAAAAGAATAAAGAGATCTTTCAAAAAAAACTTGGAGGAGTGAAAAGAAGAAAATATTCCATGGAGAAGAAGTCAGTTTCCACAATAACTTGGAGGGTGAATTCTGAAAGACTTTTGAAGATAGTTTCTGAAGAAAAGTTTCATGCAAACAAAAGATGTAAATTTACACAATCAAACAAAAGAATATCAAGGATTGTTAGTGTGTTCAAAAGAAAAGCGGAAAGTTTTTCAGTGGCAATGTAAATATTATCTGAATGATAGAAAAGAAGTACATGGAAAACAAGTTTTGCTTACTTAATGGCACGTTTGCATATTCAATGTAGGAGCAATAGCATTTATTTTTAATTGTTGCGTGTCTTGTTAGAAAATGTTTAGATTTCTGGGTGTCTCTTGTTTTTTCACCAGTAAGAGAGACTTGATATTTTCATGCATGCAATTTTTTTCATCAGTACAATCTCTCTTTTTTTTAAATTCAACTCGTTAAGCATTTAAAACACACACACACATTCACAGTCAATAGCACCTTTTTTCTTTTGAGGGGGGGGGGGTAGAGGCTAACAAAGGTTAAAAAAATATATGAGTGCATAAAGTGTTTTTTTTTTTTTTTTTTTTTTTAACTGTACGAGCTATTTTAGAGCTTTTTCGCTTATCATAGCATAACATACATTTTTTTCAATAGCAATGAAAAATTATAACGATAACAATATTTATTTCTTTATTTCAAGAACCTGTCATTCTTCTGAAAGGACCTTAAGTTCCAATTTCATCTTCTGCATGGTCCCTTTAAACTCCGATTTCAATTGAAATTTGATCGCAAATGTTTCAAATTTTTTGTGTTGGAAATTTTTGTGTAGATTATTTCCCTAAATATAAGTTAGAGGACCTAAGTCCCTATAAAAATTTTGATTTTGTATTTTTTTACTTTTTTTCGCTTTATGCTTTTGATATTTTAACTCTACACCTTATTTTGATACATCCAGCATTCATTTAAATTTTGACGTCTTAATTTAAATTGTGCTTTTTTGCAATCACAAATTGCGATAGGACCCTATTCGTTGGGTTTCTTGTTTCTACAAATGGAATGTAACAGAAATGGCTAAGAAATTTGCACCCGTCATAATAATATGACTTCATTTTCTAGAAAAGGTAATACGAGGCTCATCTATAAAAAAGAAATCGTGATTAGGATGCTGTAATAAAGATAATATTTTATGGCTGATATTCACCAGTACACTTATCACTATGATTATTTACAGCGTATACCGTCATGTATTTTTCTTTCTTAACAATCTTAAATGAAGGGAATTAGTAATCTGGAACTTTTCTATGAAGATGAAGTTTTGTTGCTTAAGTTTATCTATATAGGTGTTCTTTCCAGAAAAAAACGTAATTTTACACAAAACACCTTTTTTTTTTTAAATGTAATGTCTGCTTGAATTAGGCCCTGAAAAAAATATGAATAAAATGAAACCACAGATCATTTGTAACTATGACCACGAAAATTCCCCTCTCTAAATGAATATTAAAAACAACCGTCGAAGACCCACCGTCGTCATTAAAGGGGACTGGGCGACGTTAAATATGCTCGTGGTCTCAATGTCCTCCAAGTGAAACGATACCTCTGGGGGTGCTAGTACCAGGTAGCTATTAGCTCTTGGACTAGTTCTAAATTCTCATTAACTGTTCGATCCGGTGATGGTGCTGCCATCTATCGGTATATAAAATAATGGAGGCAAGGCACTTAGTATGCAGTCCTCGACATAAATACAGTTGTAGTCAGTTGTGACTCTTGAATAGAATAGAATAGAAAAAACAACCGCAGTCATGGCATTCTAAACAATCAGAGCGCTCAAGTGAAGACAATAAGCAACTCGTAATTGCTCAAAAAATCACCTGACATTGATTTTTTTTTTTTTTTTTTGAAAAGAAGAAGAACATAATTGTTTAAAAAATAATATTTTATTTGAATAAAGTTAGAAAAGAAATGCTCATTTTCTTAAAAAGATTCGGGGGATGGAAATTAGAGGTTCTCAAAATTAAACGACAAACCACTTTGATAAAAAAAAAAAAATGCCTTTCAACCATAAATAGACTTTGAGCTTATAAATAGCACTTGCTAATTATTTTCAACCATTAACAATGCCTCCTGATAACAAGAATCAAAATTAAATTGAACCTATTAACACACAATATCTTTTGCATACATCTCTTTACGTTTTACCTCGTTGACGTCATGAAATCTTCGAAAAACATGATTTTTCAAAACTTTATAACTCGGTCGATTTTGGTCGTAGAAGAGTGATTGTTTTTAGTTTTAATTGTTAGTGTGTCAAGAATATTTTACTAAGCATAATTGCTAGGCCTTGGATGACTGTATAAAAAGTTAGATATTGTACGTTTTTCAAAATTTGATTTTTCGACAAAAATTTTATACATTTTGATTTTTCATGTAATTGAAAGATTTTTTACACTTAGAACTATATGCTTATCTCTAACGGTTCAAAAATTAGCATTTCGCCATGATTAGAGTGGACACCCTGTAATATATATATATATATATATATATATATATATATATATATATATATATATATATATATATATATATATATATATATATATATATATATATATATTGTAACGGATTCGGTGCGACTTCCACTTTCTTGAAATGAAGACACAGTTCTTGATAAAAACACAGGAGCTTTATTTACACTATGTACAGGAGAAATCGTTAACAACTGCTAAATTAATCATTAGCAATTAAGCAAATATCACTCAACACCGTAAACTTAACGGTTACACACGTATTTACTTCCAAATACGAAAACAACACAGCGAAATGCCTCGCTATAAACAGAGCAAATACGCTCTCAGTTCGAAATCTCAATCGAAACTAACTCTTTATCCAGCGTAACGGTTTATATACACACCAAAAGAAATCTCTCAAATATTCCAAACGCTTCTGGAAAATAGTAGACCGTTATCAAATTTTATCAATGAACAAAAAAAAGAAATAGGGGGTTCGTATACTTTAGCCATATGTTAAGGGGTTGTATATTCATTACGGGAAACTATTTACAGGTTACGTTACTACAATAATTACTATTTACAGGATTTGCAACATTGCCCCCTTCCTAAGAACTGCACGTCCCGGGCAGTACAATCCCCAGAAAGGGTGCCAAACTTCTATCACAAGTTAACAAATATACACATTAATTAATAACTAACAGATACAGAAAATACAATAATAACAAGAAATATTACTAAACATTAAAAGCAAAAAAATTATCTACAACTTTTATGTTATCAACCATGGTTGTTTACGTAATACTCATGAACTATGGCCATAGTATGGGGCTAACCGATCATAATGTACAACCATAGGTTTTGCATTAGGTGATTTTTGGATTCTCACTACGACGTTATTCAGTCGGTTAAGGACTTTGTAGTGTCCATCCCAATGCGACTGCAATTTGGGCGAAAGACCTTTCCGTCGGATGGGATTCTATAACCAAACCTTGTCGCCTTCGTTGAATTCATGTCCAGTAGACCTTGTGTCGAATCGGGTCTTCATCTTCTCCTCCGCGATGTTGATTCGCTCTCGTGCGAAGTTATAAACGTCTTCCAACCGAGCCTGGAGATCCTGGATGTACTCCTCAGGCGATGCAGGCGCATCCGGAAGATGACCGAAGACGAGATCACAAGGTAGCCGAAGCTCTCGTCCGAAGAGCATCTGAGATGGGGCATATCCGGTAGTCTCGTGGACAGCACTGCGGTAGGCCAGCAGGAACAAAGGTAGCTTCTTGTCCCAATCCTGTTGATTTCTGGATACCATAAGCGAGAGATTATTCAGGATTGTGTGGTTAAATCTCTCCACCATGCCGTCCGATTGTGGGTGTAGTGGTGTTGTCCTAGTTTTTTCAATTCCGAAAATTTGACATAGGCCCTTAAACACAGCAGAGATGAAATTTCTCCCTTGATCGGAATAAATCTACAAAGGTGTTCCATATCTCGAGATCCAATGTTGGACTAGAGTTTTTGCTACGGTGGTAGCTTCGTGATCTGGAATGGGATACTCTTCGGGCCATTTGATGAAATAGTCGATGGAAACAAGAATGTATTTGTTCCCATCAGCAGTTCTTGGTAGAGGACCCAGGATGTCGATCCCAATTCGTTCGAAAGGAGCTCCAACGTTGTACAGATGTAGCTTCCCTCTGCTTCTCTTCTTCGGTCCTTTACGAGCAGCACAGGCGTCACAAGAATGGAACAACTTCTCGACGTCATCCTTCGCCTTGCTCCAGAAGAAGCGCTCCCGAACTTTATTGGGGGTTTTCAAGACACCAAAATGTCCTCCAGTCGCACTACTATGTATTTCTTTCAGAACATCTGGAATCCTTGATCGGGGAAATAGTAACTGCCACCTAGATGTTTTGCCGTCATCAGATTCCCATTTTCGGTACAGTACGCCGTTCTGTAAATGGAGCGAGTTCCATAAAGCCCAGTATCTTTTTGTTGCAGGACTGAAGATGGAAACGTCCTGCCAGCTAGGTCGCCGACTGTCACTCTCCATGAACTCCAAAATTGGTTTTATGTCGGGGTCTTCAAGTTGATCTTTTCGAACTTGGTCATCACTCCATGGATCAGGTTCTGATGATGTTGGAGTCACTGTCACCTGATAGGCAGTAGGGCTAGTCGTTCCATACTGTTTCTCGATTCGGGAACAATAATTGCAGTTCTCAGGACAGGGTCTCCTTGATAAAGCGTCTGCATTACCGTGAGACAACCCTTTTCGGTGCTTGATCTCCATGTCATATTCCTGGAGCCGCTGTATCCACCTGGCTATCTGGCCTTCTGGATTCTTGAAGTTCAAAAGCCAAGTTAACGAGGCATGATCTGTCCGAAGCAGAAATTTTCGGCCGTAGAGGTAATGATGGAAGTGTTCCACAGCTTTCACTATGGCCAGTAACTCCTTTCTGGTGACGCAGTAATTTCGCTCCGACTTTGATAAGCATTTGCTCCAGTAAGCGATGACATGTTCATTTCCGTCAATTTCTTGGGATAAAACAGCTCCGATGCCCTCGTGGCTCGCAACAATGTCCAGGATGAAGGATTTTTCAGGCTGAGGATAGGCGAGGATAGGCGTTGATGTTAAAGCCTCCTTCACTCGTAGAAATGAATCTTCGCATTCTTTGGACCATTCAAACTTTTGCTTGCTCTCCGTCAGCTTATGCAAAGGTCGTGCAATGTTGGAAAAACCCTTCACAAACTTCCTGTAGTACGTGCAGAGCCCCAGGAAACTTCGCAGCTGATGGATGTTTTCGGGACGACTCCAACTCTTGACTGCAGATACCTTTTCTGGATCGGTTTGTACACCTTCAGAAGTGATTATGTGACCAAGGTAGTTCACTTCCCGGCGGAACAAATTACATTTGGACAGGCTTATCTTCAGATTGGCTTCCTTAAGCTTCTGCAGCACCTTCCTAAGATTTGCCAGATGTTCTTTGAAACTGCGTCCCACGATGATGATATCGTCTAAGTAGACCAGACAGGATTCGTAGGAAAGTCCTCTTAACACTGTCTCCATAAGGCGCTCCAACGTAGCTGGTGCATTGCAGAGGCCGAAGGGCATCACTTTAAACTGCCATAAGCCTTGTCCAGTTGTAAACGCTGTCTTCTCTCGGTCATCAGGGTGTATCTCAACCTGCCAGTAGCTGCTCTTCAAGTCCAGGGTCGAAAACCACTTGTGTCCGGAAAGAGTGTCCAAGGTGTCGTCTATCCGTGGAAGAGGGTAACTGTCTTTCTTGGTGATTTCATTCAGCCGTCGGTAATCGACACAAAATCTGGTGGAGCCATCTTTCTTTCGGACCAAGACGATGGGAGACGCCCAAGGACTGGATGAGGGTTCGATTACATCGTTCTCCTTTATCTCTTTCAGGAGGGTCTCAACCTCTTCCTTCTTGGCGAACGGTAGTCGTCTTGGATGCTGTTTAATAGGGAGGTGTTCTCCAGTGTAGATCCTATGCTGCGTTAAATTCGTCCTGCCCACATCCTCCGATGTAGATGAAAACATATGCTTGAAGTCGTTCACCAATTGTTCCGCAGAAGTTCTTTGATCTTTCGATATTGGCGCACTCCCAATTAACTTCGATGTCAAGGACTCAGAAGACACAGTCTCGGGGGAATTGATTCTTCTAATGATACAGTTTACTGGAGTACAAGTTGCCAACACTTCACCTTTTCGGATATTCCTTGGCCTTTCACTCACGTTGGCGACTCTCACAGGAATTACATCCTTAGAAAGGTCCACAAGTCCAAATTGACGAGCTACATCTGTTCTAATAATTGTAACATTGGCTCCAGTGTCAATAATCAGTTCGCAGGGAAACCCGTTTACGTATGCGTAAACAAACAGTCCATTACTGCCGCCACTCGTCGATGAAATCTGGAAAACTTTAAGATGGGGCTCATTCCAATTTGGCGACCTCCACCCCGCGAGATTGCCATGGCTTAGTTTTCCTGGACCTGAGAGGGAGAGGCGCTCTTCCCTGCGGTTTCTTGGCGAGCTTCACAGTTTCTTCGCAAGTGACCCTCGCCGCCACATTTCCAGCACTTAAGTGGTTGTCGATTTTGGTTCTTGGGAGCCGAAATCCTTTTGAGGGTTCCTGCAATTTCTTTTATTTGCTTTTTCAGATCAGCAAAGCGTGACGAAACCGGATCAGGCTCATCAGTTTTCACGCCGCGGATTGAATGGCGATCCTTGCGGGTTGCTTGCCGGGCGGCCTCCAACTTCATCGCATACACAACAGCAGAATTCAGGTCTTTGACATCCGCCATCCGTAGAGCTTTCTGGATTTCCGGATCTCGAACCCCGTCGATATAGTAGTTGAGTGCCAGGTTGTCTCGAACATCTGCAAGACAGTCGCAAAAAGCAAGATGAGACAGTCTCTCGACGTCAGCCCCTAGCTCTTGCAGGGTTTCCCCGGTTTTCTGGAAACGGGACTTCAACTGGAGTCGGCTGAAATCTTTCTGGCACTTCTCACCGAAGCGAAGCTCCAACGCAGATGTGAGGGCGGCGAAATCCAGGCGCTGGCTGTCCGGAAGGGTCTGGAGAATGTCCGCTGCGTCACCTCTCAGGGATGCTGCAAGATGACAGGCCTTGGTAGCAGAGTCCCAACCGTTCGCTTCCGCCACTATCATGAATTGAGTCTTGTACACCTGCCACGAACTTTTCCCATCAAATGTGGCCAGTTTAATGGACGGTCGAGCAACAGATGTGGGAGCGCCAAACTGTACAGAGCTGTTTTCCGCGGTCGCCAATCTCCTTTCCATATCTTTAAAGATCTCTTCTTTAAGCAGATGAAATTTTCTATCTTCTTCTTCAAATTTATTTTCTACAATTATTACTATTTATTTGCGGTCGCCAATCTCCTTTCCACGTCCTTAATTATTTCTTCCTTAAATGAAGTCAATTTCTTGTCTTCTTCTTCCAACTTATTTTCCATATTGGCGATGCGCTCTTCCACAGTATCAAATTTTTCTTCCAGAGCATCGACTTTATCTCCCATGGCGGTTAGTTGATTCTCCATCATGGTTTTCATCGACGTTAGGTCACTTTTCATTTCATCGTGACTTGTAGTAATTTTAGCAGTTAAATCACTATTTAACAGTTCTTGGTTAGTCACTAATTCATTTTTCAATTGTTCTTGATTAGCCGCAATGTAATTTTTTAATTAGTCTTGATTTGCAGTAAAACTTGCAGTCAAATCCCTTTTTAATTGGTCTTGATTAGCCGCCATATCATTTTTCAATTGTTCTTGATTAGCCGCCATATCACTCTTCACAGAGGTGATTGCGTCAAGAAGTTGTTTTAATTGTTCATCCATTGCGCGAGTAATCACCATAAAAACAAAGTTCAAATTTAAAAAGTTTTTATGAAAAAAATGTCCAAAGTCACACTTACTCCAAGAAAGTCCAGAAGTAGCCCCACGTTGGGCGACAAATTGTAACGGATTCGGTGAGGCTTCCAACTTCTCGAAAGGACGACACAGTTCTTGATTAAAAACACAGAGAATTTACTTACACTATGTACAGGAAATATCGTCAACAACTGCTAAATTATTCATCAGCAATTAAGCAATTATCACACAGCACCGTAAACTCAACGTTTACACACGTATTTACTTCGAAATACGAAAACAACACAGCGAAATGCCTCGCAATAAACAGAGCTAATACACTCTCAGAACAAATTCTCAATCGAAACTCACTTTTTATCCAGCGTAACGGCTTATATACACACCGAAAAGAGATTTCTCAAATATTCCAAACGCTTCTGGAAAATAGTAGACCGTTATCGAATTTTATCAATGAACAAAAAAGAAATAGGGGGGGTCGTATACTTCAGCAGAGTGAAAAGGGGTTGTATATTCATTACGGGAAACTATTTACAGGTTACGTTACTACAATAATTACTATTTACAGAATTTGTAACAATATATTGTACTGAGTAACTAAGTGGCAGGAATTCAAACAAATAAAGCATAATGATTTTGTTCTTGAGAAATTAAAATTTCTGAAAATGAAATTTATGAAGCAATGAACTGAAGTTATGGGAGCCTTTGTTTGTTTTCTTTTGTTTCCTTTTTACAGTGTGAATTAACTTTGAAAACGTAAATATGGAAATAATTATTTTCAATGTAAATGCAGTTTTTGAAGTAAGTAACATTGTGTACTACATTATCTTGCATTTTTTTTAGTACACATTGTTCGTCTGCAATTCTGCCGTAAGCTATTCAATTGTTTTTGAAATATCTTTATTTTAAATTTCCATAGTAGCTTTGCTGATTAATAATTACAAAGCCTAAATCATCCTCAGCCATCAGCCTGCCAGTCTCACAATACGCGAATTTAGTGCATATTTATTATTTCTAAAAGCCTCTTTATACTTGTTTTGTAGATATTCTGAGAGGATATAAGTGCTAAGTAATTGTTCTAAAACGCATCCTAGAAGCTGCCTAAACGTGTGCCACAAAATGTTCAATGTAAGTGTTCGGAAACTATTCTTAAACGCCATCCTATAAGTGCTTAAAAAGGGCGCTAAAAAGAAGGTCGAACTAAATATATATTCCGAATTGTGCTTTTAGAAGTATTTTTTAAATTGACCCAACAAAGTGTTCTAAAAAAGGAGACAAGTGTCCGTGTGAAAAAAAGTGTTCAAAAAGTTTTTGATTATTTGCAGTGTACTCATACCAAATGAAAATATTTGTTAACAAGGAAAAAATTGGTTTCTTTGCTTTATTCAAGCATAAAAGTAATGGTTACTATAAGGAAATATTTTCACACTTGTTTATCTCTAGTTTGAATGCCAAAATGCTGAAAACAAAGCTTCTAGGGAAAAAGAAAAATATCTTTCCTGATTACTTGAAGCTTTATACACGTACCATCTAAGAGTACTTGAAAGCTTCATGTAATCTCTTAGTAAAATAAAATAAATTACAGCAAAAGCTTCTTGAAATACTACAGTTACGTCCCTTTTGACTAAGAAAAAGAGCTTGAGTACTGCTCCCCTAAAAGCACCAGAACAGAACAGAGAAGCGCAATAACAGAGTTCTGCCCCTGGATGCATCGCCGACACATATTCGGCCTAAGCAAAAAGTGCTAGAAACGCCGCGCCGTGACGATACAGGATCGTCAAAACCAGTTACACTGGTGTGCAAAACTTAAGCAACAAGTGCGTTTTTTGTCATAACTCTACAAGAAATCATCCGATTGACATGAAATTTGAATATGATGTACATTATTTTGTTCTTAAACGATGGTGAACCACCACCAATCTTCCGAACAACTGTACCAGTAGTTTTAAAGACATTCCAAGCACAGGAAACAGCACTTTTGTTGATTCCGAACTCTTTGGCGACACTGGTCAAAGTACGCCCCTCCTCAAGCTTCCCAATCATTCTTCCTCGAGTAAAGTCGTCTAAATGATTTCTTGAAGACATGTTTCACAAAACAAATCACCTGCACTTGCAGCGAATGTCTTTAACTACGGTGCTCTTCATCCTTTTATCACAGCTTTGACTTGCGCGCGCCGACCCACAAGGTTTACGTACACTTACATCACCTACGACGTTTTATTTCTAAAATTTGCATACAAATAGTTTTTCTACTGGATTACGTGCATATCATACTGCAATTTTATGGCTATCTTATACTTTGTTGGGGAGCTGTGGCCGAAAAACCACTTGTTGCTTAAGTTCTGCACACCAGTGTAGGAACCATTATCTTTCGACGAGCCTGCGTCGGCCGCAGCAGTTTGAACATATAATGAGCGGCCGACCCTGTATCGGCTTAATCGGCTGAGGCAGGGATTGGGTTCGTTTTAAAGACGAATAAGAATCCTACTCTGAAGATGAGCGTTCTGATGACCTGCGGCTTTACTGAGTATGGAAAATAATGTTCAGTAGGTATCTCAAAAGCAAAAATCTTCTTCACTCACTTAAAGAATACTAGCTACCAGCGTATTTTGACAAAACATCTTAACATACAATCGAATGTCCCGTCACATTAATACGCATGTTTTGAACACAGAGCTCATCTTTAGAGGCTTCATGCTCTTCTTTTAAATGACGGTACCATTCGTGAACCTTCGAGTTTGCACTCGTGGATCCTCTATACAACTTTCTAAGCATGCCTAAAGTCGCTGAAACTGTTTTAACTAAACGTAAACAATTAAATTAGTGTTGCAGCATTAGTCTTGATAATCCACATTTCTTACATCGCTGAAGGAAAAAATACGATCTAGTCAAACTAAATTGTTTTTTTTTTTTTTTTTTAACTGCACTTGGTCAGACCGAAACCATCCAAACATAGAGAGAAAAAAAAAAAAAACAAACGCATTTCATTAATTTTTTAACTACATATTTTGGTTGCTTTAGTGGTCATAGTACCCAAAACTACTACGTACTTCCGTGAATTTTCGCACATTTAAAGAATATTTAATTTTCGAATCATTAAGTATAAAAACGCTATCAATATAAAAAAAAATCTTTAACAGAACTATAGCAATATATTCTTGAACTACTTAAATTCACTCAGAAAAGATTAAATAGAAAATTAAACCAGTATGCAGGAAACTTTTAAACCACTACTCATTGAACTTTTGTGCTTTAAAAAATACTACACAATTCACTTGCAGTATCTTTGAATATTTCAATCACTCGTGCAATTTTCTACCCAATAGTTTGAAAAATTCTTCCCGAACTCTTTTGTTATTTACTTTTCTGTTTATAATTTCAAATTCATAGTTGTTTTTCTGAAGAAAAATGAACTTTATTGTCATTCTTTTTACTTGAAGTCATTAGAATAATTGGGAAAAAGTCTAGACATATAACGGATTATTTTTATTTCTCCATATTGTTGGTTCCAAAGAGTTCTAAATAAGGAATTGTGATAGTTCGATGTTTTGCGAAGGAAACTTAAAAAAGAAAATAACAATATTGTCTTATTTTCTACGTAAGCTTCCAATAATATTTTTGTAAAATCATAATGTCGCATTAACTTGGTTTTGGGAACGGAAAATAAGCGATTGCTGTTTTATTTATTTTATATATTGAAGCATTTCTGCGTATCTTGAGCGTTTAGGAAACAAATTTCTTTATTTTATTTCATAAGATATAAGTGCTCAAAAAATACTAAATAAATGAATTTCTTGAAACGTAACGATAACCAACCAAAAATAATACATTAGAGGACGTCCAAAATAACAACGCACTTTTAGGGGTAGGTGGTTCGGAAAAGTTTGAGCTTGTGACAAGGGGGAGGAATGGGGTTACGAGAAAACACGTTTTATAATGAAACAAAATATGATAAATAGTCATATAAGACAAGGGGAAGGGGGTAAAGTGAAGTGTGAAAAATTCTGAGGAAAAGGGAAAGGGGCCAAAAATGTTGACAAAAAATTGTGATATCATTTATTGACAAACCCCTTCTTTTTATATATATACAGGTATGGGACGAAAAAATAGGAACACCCAATTAAAAGTGAGTATTTTTTCGAGCGCCCAATAAACGACCATTTTGCAACATTTTGCCCCCAAGTGGCGGTAGTAGGGAAAGTATCAACCAAGCATTTAGCAATGTGAGGGTTCAATGAAAAAATTCTGCACTTAGCAAAGCGTGACTATGTCCGATCTCTCCTCTCCAACGTGGAAAAAGACATGATAATTGGAGCTGGTCACTCTGGAGCATCAGTGTCCAGAACAGCCAGCCATGTGGAGGTTTCAAAGACCGATGTATCAAGGGTTATGACAGCCCATTCAAATCTGGAGAAGGTGTCTTCTGCGAAGCTCAGCAGAGGGAAAAAGTCGAAGTTGAAGGATTGTGATAGACGAGTGTTGAAGAGGATTGTCCCCCAAAAGCAAGACTACACTGCCACAGATAACGTCCAAAAAGCATACAAACCTTTAGAGTCCCGTATCAATGAAATTTAATCAACAAGAGTTGCATGCTACCCGTAGTCATGGTAGAGTAGCTATTCCAAAACCGTTAGTTTCGACGCAAAGTGCTGTGAAGAGACAACAGTGGTACAGAGACCACCTAAACTGGACGCAACAGCAATGGGAACAACCCATACTGTCTGACTAGTCATCATTTACACTATTCGAGACCACTAGACGTGTGCTCGTCCGGCAAACAACGGCAGCAGCATATCATATTGACAGCTTGGTTCCTACCGTGAAGAATGGAAGGGGTTCTGTGATGGTTTGTGGAGCAATATCTTCCAGTGGATTTTGGCCTCTTGTTGCCCTGTGGTAGAGAATCACAGGAGATTATAATAGAGTCATTCTCTCCCATCATCCTCCCTCTATACTTCAGACTCTCTTTCCGGAGAACGTCTGGTGTTCCAAGATGAGAACGCCCTTATGCACAAGAACCGATATGTTCAAACATGGTTGCATAAGCATGACGATGAAGCAGAACATCTAACGTGGTGTCCCCAGTCTCCTGATCATAACATCATTGAGCTTTTGCGGGGTTGTTTAGAGAACTAAGGCCGTGCGCGATTTCCTTCTTCACGCACTCTATCTGAACTTGATGCGGTCTTGCACGAGGAATGAGTGCGATTGTCAATCCCACGTCGAATACAAGCTGTTAAGGATGGTAAAGGATATTCCAACCCCTTATTAATGAAAAATTTTCATTTTTTCACAGGTGTTACTATTATTTTGTCTTATACCTGTATATCACTCAGTGTGCTTAACTATTTATTACATGAAAATTACCGAAACCTATAATTCAGGAAGGAAATTAATAAAACTTAAAATTCTTAACATTTGAGCATCATCATCTTTATGATTCTTGACGTTTTAGCGTGAGAGAGATTGAGGCAGAGTCTCAAAAATGTACCACAAGATTTGGATTGAATAGAAAATTCATTAATTTAGTTTTTACAATGAAGAAAGAGTTAGCCTGACAGCTGACAGTTTAGGGTTAGTAAAAATGCTACACTGCACGAAAGAACTAAGTTTCTTAGTTCTTGAACTGTTCAACGATCCAGTTACTGCTAAGACTTCTCCTGATTGTGTATTCTCACGTTTCCGTAATAAAAATTTCTTAGATTATGCGATTTAGAACACCATTAGATTCCATTCGATGGGGTTATTAGAAGTTAAAGGTCTATGCAAAAAGCCCACATTCACCTGCGCATTGAAAGTAGAAAGAGATTCTACTGCATGGTCCAAATTCAGCCACATTTATGCATAGTTATCATATATTTCGACAAAAGTGTGCGGCGTATGTAGCAGCAAAGCTGTGCAAGTCATTTCCACGATGTGCTCTCTTTTATTTTTTACATAGCCCTATCTTACGTACGTATCAAATAGATTTAAAAAAAAAAACAGCTGAAAAAAAACTGTTGCACATATTCGGAGGCGTCCTTTATTTGTCATAATTATTGTAACGCGTCGGAAGTCCTACTGGCCTCTAGAAATGCATAGAACACTCTTTGCTGCTGAGAAGTAACAAAATTACTCAAATTTCTATATGTGAGGCGTGACTCACGAAATGAAGGTACTAAAAAAGGTCACTTTGAGAATCTTGTGTTGGAAACGAAATTATTATCTTTACCTTATTCATTTTGTATTTTTAAATAAACCTCTAAAACAACTTTTGGTTTACACTATATATTACCATGTGATGTACGTATAATTACTTTGAAATAAAAATATATATGGCTTATTTCACGTCATATGCCGTCATGTCTCCGATTTTGCCCATTATTTTTTACGAATAGATATCTATGAGAAAAGCTCAAATTAATTCTGTTAGATTTTTTGAATGAACATTACGCTTTGAAGAAGTTTTTCAAAAATTCGAATTTTGATTATTTTTCGGAGTCACCATTTTGGCATGAATTTAGAAAATCTCTAATTTCTTTATTTTTCAACCAATTAAGCTGAGTTTAGTATTAATTTCAAGCTAATACTTTTTTCTTTCAGTGTGAAGGACAGAAAATATTATATGAACTGTTGGGTTTTGCCACTCTTGATTTGAAGTCAGTTTTTATCCTTTTTCAATTGGAAGATTAAATAAGTCATATCTCGAAAGTACCTACTATGATCTGCATCAAAGTTTTTTTGTAGCATATTTAAATTATTCTCTTGCAATGTAGCGAGAAGTAGAAGGGTGTTTTTTGTTGTTTTGAAATTAAAAAATAAAGTTTGTTTTTCGGAAAAAACATGTTTTTTATTACTTTTAACTCCTTTTAAGCTAAAAAAAAGGCCAAAAACTTTTCAAAACAATTAATAATGGACTGTCAAAGAATAAAAAAAAGGTTTGTATCAATATTGTATTGCTAAAAAGTAATTCACGGTGGAAAATATTTGTGCAAAAACATCCGTTTCAGACTTCACACACACACATACACACACACACACACAAAAAAAAAAACACTTTTGATTGAAAGTGTAATAAATATTAAGAATAATAATTTGAAGAATATTTTTAAAAATATTTCAAATGGCATTATTTTGCATTTTTTTCGAAAGTAAAAGATAAAATATTTATATATACATACTGGGTGTTCCGTTTTAATCTGCAAGACCTTCAGTTTCGCAACCGTTAGTCCTAGATGTGTACTTCCAATAGCAAAAATGTTCAAAATGCGATGTAGAGTTAAGATATTGAAAGTATGAAGCAAAAATAAATATGAATCAAAAAATACGAAATTTAACTTTTTATACGGGCCCTAGGTCCCCTAACTAATATTTAGAGAAATAACCTCCATTGAAAACTATTACTAACACAAAACACTTCACATTTGTGCCACCAAAACTTACGGAGATGTTCGGGTTCAAAATTTTAAGGGACCATACAGAAGATGAGATTGGAACTTATCTCTCTTTCAGAAGAATGACAGGTCGTCAAAGTAAGAAAAGCAAGGTATTTATATTTTTCATTGCTACTCAAAAATAAATGCAAATGTTACGCCGTGATACGCAAAAATACACTAAAAAACCTCGAATAGTTTGAAAAATCAAGTTTTATGCACACATGTAATTTTAAACACTTGTTAACCACTATATTTTCCCCCAAATGGTGTTATTGATGGCTATTGAAAAGTGGTGTAAGTCACAAAACGCTGATTTTCATATCTCGGTGAATATTGGTCGTACTAATTTCAAACTTTTTGTGTTGGAGTTATTTTTCAATGAAAATCATTTCCCTAAATATAAGTTAGGGGACATGGGGCCCGTATAAAGAGTTAAATTTTGTATTTTTTGACTCATTTTCATTTTTACTTCAAACTTTCAGTATCTTAACCCTGCATCTGATTTTGAACATTTCTTCAATTGGAAGTATACATCTAGGACTAACGGTTGCGAAAATAAAGGTCTTGCAGGTTAAAACGGAACACCCTCTATATACTACTGAAAAATTTTCATAGCCTAAGCTTGTTTGCATTACGTAACACCTGACAATGATCTTCCGCTCTTTTAATACTCATGCAATACATATCATTCTTCTTTCGCTTTGAAAGTGAATCGACACATAGCTTTCGTCGATTATAAAATGTGAAATGAAAGGCATGCTTGTGCGGAATGCATTTATTTTAAAAATTTACTATTTCCTTTGAATCAAAAGATGAGAAAATCAAAATTTCTATGAATAAGTTTCAAAAAGATTTTAAAATATACTTCAATCAGTAAAAATAATATTCTTCAGAGAAATCTAGAGTTGTGCTGCATGAGAACTGTAAGTGTAGAGGATCGTTGTCAGATGTAACGTAATCTAAACAAGTTTATGCTATGAAAACTTTTCAATGGTATTTTTTTTTTGTATTTTTTAATGGCGAAAAAAAAGCAAAATAATGCCATTAGATTTTTTTTTGCGCTATTCTTCAAATTATTATTCGTGATATTTAGTACACTTTAAATCTTTTTTTTTTTTTTTTGTGAAGTCTGAAACGGAGGTTTTGCACAATCATTTTCCAAAGTGAACAACTTTTTAACGATAAACTACTGATATGAATCTTTTTTTTTTATCCCTTGACAGTCCAATATTAATTGGTCTCAAAAGTTTTTGATCCTTTTCAAGTTTAAAAGGAATTTAAAGTAATAGAAAATATTTATTTTCTGCAAAACAAACTTTATTTTTTAAATTTAAAACAACAAAAAATACCCTTCTACTTTTTTCTACATTGCAAGAAATGATTTTAACGTGCTACAAAAAAAGTTTGAAGCAGATCATAGTAGGCACTCCGGAGATATGACTTAGTTAATCTCCCAATTGAAAAAGCATAAAAACTATTTTTAAATGAAGTAACTATTCACAGAATACTTTCTGTCGTTTACACTGAAAGATAAAAGTCTCAGCTTGAAATTGATACCAAATTTAGATTAATTGGTTGAAAAATAAATAAATTAGAGAGATTTTCTTAATTCATTCCGAACGGTGACTCCGAAAAATGATTAAAAATCGAATTTTCGAAAAAATTCTCCAAAACGTAATTTTTATTCAAAAAATCTAAAAAAAAATAAAAATAGTTTCGTCTTTTCTCATAAATTCGTGAAAAAATAACGGACAAAATCGGCGACACGACGGCACGGCCGACTATTTAATTTAGGCGATTTAACGTGGAATGATCCATATACGATATTTTTTACCTCAAAAATTTTCAAATCATCTCATAAATTATGCCTCCCTCCCCCCCTTTTATTGTTCATCTTATGCACAAATCTTTGCGAGCCTTTGGATTTGCTTTGTACAAAACAACTACCATAAGTGCTATAGGTGCAATTTAAGTTTTTAACAAATTCCATTTGCTTTGTTTTTACCGAGCATAAACTGGTGTGAATATTAAAAAATACGGAAGTTTTTTCGTAATGAAAATAGCTGTTTTATAGTTTAAAGATTTGAACTGTTCGGTACTTTTTTTTCAAGTTCATAGTCCCTCTCCCTCAACAATAATCACTGAGCATGAAAATACCTCCGCGCCGAAGTAAGAAACAAATTCAGCTCAAAATGGATTTTTATACAAAGAACATACGCATACAAACGTACATAAATACACCACACTCACGGTGTCAGTAGCGCACTAATTCTATGCAGGGGCGTGCAGAGGGGGGGGGGAGAAGGGACACCTTTTGGCATGGGTCTGAGCATGAAGGGTGCCGGATATTTTTAAAATGAGGGGTGAAGTATATGTAAGGGCGTAGTGGTAAACATCATGGAGATGGGGCCATTTGTGACGGGCCACAAAGTTTATGTGCACACACCTGATTCTACGCACGGAATGTGTACATGAACATAAGCAAGCAGTGAGCATTGTTATACAGTGAAACCCCTCTATTACGGACACTAACGGGACAAACTTTTTTGTCCGTAAGAGAGGGGTGTCCGCTTTACAGAGGTTTTTTTAATTTAATTAACTTTAGTTATTTGTTTATGTTTTTTGAAATCTTAAATGAAATATGTGTGAATTCTACTCTTTCATATGCATAGATTTTTTTAATTTACTAGTTTTTACCAACATATACATAATAAACAATTATTTTATCAGGTTAAATTCAAATATTACAGTTTTGCACACTCAAAGAGATTTAAATAACAGGTTCGCATAAAAATTACATACCTAATTTGTACTTTAAAAAAATTGTTCGACTGATGTCTGTTGATATGTTTTGATCGATGAAAGTCTTTCATTTTCGAAATGTATCTTAAGTACCTTGTAACAAGGTACTTAAGTATTACCTTAAGTATCTTGTACCAAGTCTATTCCCTTTAGGATCGTTGTGTTTAATTGAAAATTCCCTGAGTCCATCTAATACGCTTAAAGCTTCGTTAACATTTTTAATTGTTTTAACGTCTTCTTTTACGGACATTTCATCTTCATCGTCATCCTCAACTGTATGATCTTCGTTAATTTCGCGCACTATGCTTGCAATTTCTGTTTCGCTTTCTTCAGTGAAAACTTGGTCGTCGATGGGAGCATAGTCTTCAGCGGTCACATTTGTGAACCCTGCTTGTTGCATTAACGACTGAAAATCGGATCCATCATTGTCACAATCAACTTCGTTCTCAATTTCCTCTGTGGCAGATCCTTTTTTGAATCCAACGCGATTAAAGCAACTTACTATTGTTTCTTTTTTAACTTCCTTCCATGCGTGCTTAACCCAGCTGATTGCATCTAACACATCAACTGTTTTGGACAATTCGCTACTTGTTTTAGTTTCTTCCATTTTATTGATTAAATGCTTCATAACTAGTTGTCTGTATTGAATTTTAAATGCTTGAATTATCCCAGCATCCATAGGTTGGCATTTCGATGTTGTGTTTGCTGGCAAGAAGACTATTTCTATATTTTTCAAGTGAAAGTCTTTGGGATGGGAGGGCGCGTTGTCCATAAAAATAACAATATGCCTTTTTTCTCTCCCCAACTTCTTATCAAAAGTTACAAGCCAATCAGATATGACACTGGTTGTCATCCACGCTCTTCTATTTGAATACCAGTCTACAGGTAATTTTTTTATATCCAGTCCTTTAAAACACCGAGGTCTGGCTGCTTTTCCGATGACAACTGGTTTTAATTTTGTACCATCCATGCTGGCACCCAACAAAACTGTTAAGCGTTCTTTGGAGATTTTGCCACCAGAGCAGTTTTCTTTCCGTAAAGTTAAGGTTTTATCTGGCAGAGCTCTATAAAACAAACCGGTCTCATCAATGTTATAAATGTCACATGGCTCGTAATTTTCAATCAAACTAGGCACTTTCTCAAACCATTTCTCGCAAACGTCAGCATCCACATCCATGGATTCACCACATATTTTTTTAAAAACGATATCATGAAAACGATCTAACCATCCATTGGAAGCTTTGAAATTTTCTATACCCATTTCAGTAGCTGCTTCTTTCGCCTTTTCTTGTAAAATAGGGCCAGAAATCGGAATATTTTTGCTTTTTGCGGACACAAACCATTTAAACACAATTTCATCCACTGCAAGGGCATTACTTTTAGGAAAATCTTTTTTCTTCTCTTGGTTTCCATTTATGAACCATTCTTTCTTAAACTTCTCTTTTCCTTTTAATATACAGCAAATTTGTGTGCGTCCCACACCAAACTTTTCAGCAATGTTCCGTATTCCAATTTTATTTTTTTCTGCGAAATCTATAACTTCAATTTTTTCTTTAAGAGAAAGAGTACGACGCTGACGATGAGTATTCAGAGCCATTTCAATGAGAACGATGAAACAACTGAATGCTTTTACCCTTAAGTTTACTTTATGATATTGCATTGGCTTTACTTTACTCTCTATAAAATATTTTTGTTAGATGGCGCGTCAACTTGGCTCCACTTAGACACAACACGCCTGCTTGTTAGTCATCTGAAAAGGAACAAGGCAACGGGGGAGGGTGGGGGTATACAGACAGAAACTTGCAGAATAATCATTTTCTCTTTTCTTTTCTTTTATTTTTGACGATTTGATGATGTTTTTTGGAATGAAAAATGCATTTCGGTGTCAAGCTGAAAATTTTTTGCTACGCAGTAGATGCAAAGTAAAATTGCAAAGAAATATTTTTTTTATCTCCGTATAAGCTGGTCGACTTTGCATTAAATGAAGCCTTTCAATGGAGTAGCTATTTAATTCTCAAGTTTTAAATACTATCCGCAAAAAAGGATACATCAATGTAAATGACTTCGAAAAGGGTGTCCGTGTCCGTATTTGAGGGTGTCCGTACGAGAGAGGTTCCTTATACATTAGGTTTAATGTCTCTCTGCCGGGGAATTAAAAACTGTCCGCATAAGAGGGGTGTCCGCATTAAAGGGGTGTCCGTTAGGAGGGGTTTCACTGTACTTCGTTAAATATTTTGTTCTTGACAAACCACAACAAACTGTCACATTAAGAACAATTCATGCAATATTTTGATTTTGACGAAGAATAACAATGTCTCAGATAAAGAAAATTCTCACAATATTTTGTGATTCAAAGTAGCGCTTGCTACTTTGAATGCGCTCGAGGTATTTTTGCACACCGCAGTCGTTAGAAATCATAGGTTTTGAATTATGCGTTTAATTACATTGTGCAATAAAAAATATGCGCTGATAGCTGAGACCAAATTAATTAAAATGCCTTTATCATTGGGCACTACCATCTTTTCCAAGAGACGAAATTGATTTTGAAACCACAATTATTAATTATTATTAAGCGTTTCCTATACTGAAATCTCCTAGCGCGAGGATATTACTTTCAAGACTAATAAAACGAAAAGGTACGAGATATATTTCCATAATGGACCAATTTAGTATTAAACAAACAAATACGGAGGCACCCGCCGAGAAAGTTATAATAAATTATTGAATAAATATGAAAATGCTGTCAACGATCTCTTTGCTTATCCCACTCAATTTTATCCCAGGGTACTCAACCTTAACAATCATAGGTTAGAATAAGAGTTTCTAAAATGACTGTCAGCAGATTCTTGGCGCCATTCTTCATCTTTTCATGGCGCCAACAATAGCGCCGAATTTCATTAAAGCATCTAGACTAATGGCGTCAAGGTGGAGAATATGGAATAGGCTGGCGAATTTTTCATTTTTACTTTTACTTTTTTGTTTTTGTCGTCGATGATTAGTAGCCTTGGCCCATGACACTCGTTTCCGGCTACCTAATTGTTAGGGGTCTTAAGAAAAGTCTTTTCAAGAGTTTCGGTTTTTGACGTTTCGCGAAAAGTAATAGATTACCTACAACGAAGTTTAACAATAGGAAAACATAAAGAAGAGAAACTGAATGGTAGGTGTAATGGTTACAAATGAATTTATTATACTCGATATTAAATTTATGATTATATTTGGTTTATTCTTTACTAATTATGAAGGAGATTTTCTCAAACTGATTTTGTCTTTAAAATATTTCTAAAATATTTATTACGAAGAGGATTTCTAGTGATGGATGATCTCTTAGATAATGTGTGTCTGTGATGATTCATTTCCTGGTAATAATAAGTACGTTGATAGATCTTTGCCACTTGAATGTTTAATGATAACGAATTCATAAACTTAAAATTTTAATCCATTTAAGTAACGATAAAAAAAACTTTTGAATAAATCAGCATTAGAGAGTTTACTATACTAACTGTTATGGGAAAAAATCGCTGTATTTATTTTTTTAAAAATACATGTCATTTAAAAACATTCAAGCCGTCAAATTGTGATACGCATTTAATTTCATGGATAAATTTGATGAGTCAAAAGAATATCAAAAAATATTTATTTGCTAATACTAATTAAATATTATCAGTGCTTCATCCAAAATTCTGCTTTCAATAAACAGCACGGCATCAAAAGATAAAGAATGGGAAAATTGTCTGGTCGCCAGCGACGAGCAGAAGCAAATCGCCATCGTTTTTTTTTTTCTAGTCGCCACTTTCTTTTGTAAATTAAAAAAAGATAACAAAAACCAAATAAACTTATAAATTGCTTCCTGAACATAAAATATTTTAGTTCAACTAAAAGTAATTTTTAATTAATAATTTTGAAGAGAAGTGTTTTCTGACAACTTAAAATCATTATTGAGACTTTCATTCATAATTTCACTCATTAGCTTATTAGCCTCAGAACAAAATATTTCCTTAGAATAGCTGTATTCAGGGGTGATTGTGGTTCGGTATTTTACCGAATTTCCGGTATTTTCGGACGTATTTCCGGTATTTTCATGTCTGAAAATACCGGAATTATGTTCTTTTTTCGTTATGCTTTTATCTCCCTACCTCCGTAATTTATTTTAAATTATATAATACTCATCAAATATACCTGCAAGAGCCTTAAGATGGACAACTAATCCCTTAAGATGGACAAATGTCAAGATAGTTTGTATAACACCAGCTCAAAAGTAACTTTGTAATCCATTAAAAATTTAATTAAATGTGCACGCAATATTTTGACTCAGAACTATTTAAAACTATGGCAAAGGTGCACTTAAGTAATAGGGGCCAAAGATTACCCCCCCCCCCCCCCGTTCTCGCTTTGAAACTTTCAGGTATTTTTTGATGAACTCACAATCACCCCTGTGTATTTCAAGAAAGAAAAGATATATGAAAATACTGTCACAAATTATAAATTTAGCTGTCTCTTAGAGACAGCGTTAAACCATCACAATGTACCGACGCTCTTGGTCCATATGATTTCTTTTGAAACCTACTGGTGTCGTCACTGGCAGAGGCGTAACTTGGCCACATAAAGTAGGGAGGCAAACGTTTTTTTCAAGGGAAATTTATTTGATTCATATTTTGCCATCCAACTAAAATTCTAAAAAATTTACTTTTTCAAAAAATAAATGAATTTAAGAAATCATAATAACTTTTAACGCAATGTTCGTTATTCAGTTTAAACAGAATAGAGCTACAAAAAATATGCTGATACTCTTTTCTGGTTGTTTGTCTTTTGTAGTTTACATGATCACTGGCGCCAAACAGTTTTGCTTACGTTTTGTAATCCTAAAGTACGGATATCGTTTTTTAAGTTGCGTTGGTTTTAATTCGCGATTAATTTCATGGACGAATTAGAAAGTTCAAGGAATTCTGTACTTTAGAAATGATTTTTCTTTCTTTCCGAAGTTGTTTTCCAGGATCCCAGGAATGAGGAATCTGTACAGTGTATTATACACCTTGCTATTAGTGACCTATGCCCTGAACCAAAGTAATATTCTACTTTGAGTGACGCAACCAGAAAAAAAAATAGGAGGGGGGAGGGGCACATCGAAAAAGAAAAGAAAAACTTAGTACTGATAGGAAAGGGGGGTTCGTGGGTTCTCCCCCGGAAAATTTTTGAAACTTTTAGGTTCAAAAACGCAATTTTAGACTTTCTTCGTTGATGTTACGGTGACAAAAGGTACAGGGGTCTCAACGGAATTTCTGGAATTTGAAGCTTTAAAAACGCTATTATAGGCCATATTTTATCAACGTTAGGGTAACGGATGGAGCTCAAGGACTGTCCCCGATCGATTTTTTTATAGGTTGAAATCAATTCCTCCTCCCCTGCTTTCGACATTGAAGTTTAAAAACGCAATTTTAGACAAACGTTGAAGATTTTACGGGAAGGAGGTTGTGAAGCTCTTCCCTGGTAAAATTTTCAAAATTACGGTGCTAAAAACTGAAACAATGTTTTATAATCAGGGGCTATTCCACTTAAAAAAATTTTTTAAGTATAATTTTAAAAAAGAAACTGCTTATGGTATTGGAGGATGGCGGCATAGGGACCCTTCCGAATATTTTCTGAAATTCAAGTCTTAAAACGCGGTTCTAAGATCATATTTCGTAATATTAGGTCCAGTAATTTTTCGAAATTAAAACTCCAAAAACGTAATTTTAAGCGATTTTCGATATTGTTCGGTAATTGGGGGCTTTCCCCTGAAAAATTCGCGAAATTGAAACCTGAAAATGAAATGTGAAATGCTCCATAATGCTTCCGGTGTGTGGGGAGGGAGGGGGCTCTTCAGAGGAGCAGCATTTTGATAACTTTCTTATTTTTAGACGAACTAGGAACAAAATAGGACGAGGAAGAAGGATAGAGAATAGGAATAGGAAGGAAAAAAATAGGACGGAGTGGTGGGGCGGGGTGGGGGATTAGCTGATCAATAAGCTGTTACTTTTGAATATTTTTTGTTCAAAGATTTATTTTTTAAAGAAATTAAGATTTTCCCCTAGCATTACTATTAATTTCTAAAAATTTCTTTGTTTTCGAAAGACGTCTTCTCATTAATAATAAAGAATATATTTAAAAAACATTCAACTCAAACATTCTATGGGGCTCGGGCTTTAAGCTTCCTTTCTGATTGTACTACTGTTCTATTTTGATTCGTCCATTACATGGTTGGTTGTTCATTCATGTGAGCTCCAATTAAAGGATTGAAAGTAAATTTCGCTTTAAGAAAAACTTCGGAATTTTGCAGCAACATTTCCGCTCTTTCCCGAAAACACTCTCTTTTTTTTTTGGGCATGTAATCCTAGTTTACTACCTGAATTTAGTAAACTAGGATTACATGCCTATATATATTGTGGGGGGGGGGGGGAGATGTTCATCATCACTTAGGGATTAGGCGATCAGGTACACGGCCCTCTTCTGGGCTTCAGTTGCGCCGCCTTGATGCTGTTTAAAAACAGATTAATTATAGGTTGAAATTACTAATTAATGATTGAAGACAAGGATACATCTTTTGCATGTGATTCATGACAATTGCATTGATAATATGCGAATTACATTTTATTATCGTTTGAAAATAAGGTATAGATCATTTGACAAACAATTTTAAAAAATCCTTTGCTTAAGAACTAGGGGGGCAAAATAATACTTTGCCCATAGCTCAAAAAAAGTAGGGGGGCACTTGCCCCCCTATGCCCCTCCTAGTTTACGCCAATGGTCACTGGTAGAAGCGTCAACAAAGAACCAAGTAGCGTTCATTTTTCCGGGAAAGAAAGCCATGTGGTCTTAGGATATAGTCTTATTTGTCGGGACTACATTCTATGTGATCATCAAGCATTTCCGTTTAGTGTGAAGTGATTTTCTGTGACAGTATTGAAAACATAATTTCAAACTATTTTCATCGCTGCTTAACATCCCTGACAGTGTAGAGAACATAACTTCTTACCACTATCTAAAAACACTTAAACAAACGATGAAATCTTCCTCGAGAACGGCTCCTTTATTTAAAAAAAAACACGGGGTGTCTGCAGGAAATAGAGCGAGACGTATGGACCCTGCTTGAAATGACTGACAATGTAAACACACATTCGATTAAACAAACCTTCTATTTTAGTACAGTAAAAATAGGGATCGGACCCAAACATCCAAAAAAAAAAAAAAGTTTATACCAGTTGCAAATTGTTTATTACCCTCCCAATAAGAACAGGTAAAAAGTCCCACCCCATTGCGCATTGGGTTTCGGAATGGAAGGCACCTGAAAATTTCTATTTTGGGTATTTTCTCGGAATTTTTAGAGTGCATTTTAAGTGGGAATTTTATGTCATACTAAATTGAAAAGCATTAAATTAAAGGTGTTTACCTCCCCAAGAGGGATGATACAACCCACCAATGCTACAGAGCCTCCCTCCCCCGTTAAACGCAGCAGTACCCCCGAACCCCTCTCCATACATTTCAAATGGAAATATTATTTTATGCAAAATTAAAGTTAGAAATAAAGTGTGTCCATCTCCCAAGAGCGATGGCGCACCTCCTCCCAAAGCTACAACCCTCCCTCCAAATAAAATAACAACCGAATCCCTCCTCCCCCCATCTCATTTCCATTTCAAGTAGCAATTTTATTTCATGCCAATTTAAAATGCATTAAATCAACACTGTCCACTCCACAAGAATAATGGCACACCTCTCAAAATAAAAGAATATACAAAGGACTCTCTCAATCTGAACACACCCTAATGTGAACACGCTGGCCTCTCTGTACTCTAAACGCCGTATAATATGAACACCCCAGTATTATGAACGCTATTTTTAGTCCCCGTTCAATTATTACCTCTATATATACTGAACATGTTCGCAATTGGCACTAAGGAATTCCTATGAAACAAATTGGAAATCCGGAAATACATTTACGATTTTATCACAGTGATCAAAGGGCAATGCGAGGGGAAGAAGAAAAATTATTTAACTGCTTGTAACTGCATCACAAAAATCATTCATCTTAGCAACATGAGCCTAATTTTTCTGCCACTGCGCTATATTTCAAGAATATGACCTTTGTATCAAGTAGTATTCAAGGCATTTAAAGTACGGTTACCCTTCAAGCAATATTTAGCTGAGAATCACATTTTTGATTAAAAAATGGGATGACAGCACGTACTTTGATTAGAATACACAATGCAAAAAACAGATTAAAAATTACTTTTTTTTCAGGTATTGTATGGAAAGAGCTATGTTATAGTATTTTATTGTTGAATGTTATGTAAAACTTTTAAAAATTAAAGGTAAGTGTAAGAGTTTAGGTCATACTGAGTTGAGTTAGACATAGCACTAGCTACCAATCTCAAGTTCAGCACCGGTATCTCAGTAACTGGTACAACTCGCTAAGCAAAGTAGTGAACATAGTCCTTTAACGCAAGAGAATACCTATACATGCATTATTAAGTCTCCCTCTATAATGAACACCCCCATAATCTGAACACTTTTGTTCGGACGCATGAGTGTTCAGATTAGAGAGAGTCTACTGTACTTAAAGATTACCCCCCCCCCCCCAGGGGGGGTTTCAGGTGGCATCTTTGATTAAATGGTCAGAAAAATTACGCTAAATTGTTTTTTTTTTTCCTTTATACTCTATTGCTTTTTTGCAGTATTTAAAATCAAAATTTTTAGTTTACGTTATATATACATGCATGCCTCAAATACGTCATGAGACTGAAATCTTTTTTAGTATCTAGATCCTTGGCAAATTCGTTATTGTTGCAGCTATGTCTAACACAATTTGTGCATATAGTTGAGCACTTCAGTCCACTTCCAGACTTTTCAAACATTCATTCTATCCAATGAACCCCTTAGAGTAGCAAGTACAAGATACGAAGCACAGAAAGTCTTCAAGAGCAAAAGGCTTGACTGTTGTAATAGGACGCAGGTGATATTTCTACGGTGCTTTCTCCTTCTTTGTACCCATCAAAAAATAACACTAGCTTTCCCAATTTACAAGTGACTTATACACTGCATTGCTGGCATGTTTCCTTGAAGCTTGCAGATTATTACCAAAAAAAAAAAAAAAACATATGTGACGGAGAAGGTATCTTCCATCTATAACATATATGACACCAAGCTGTTTATTTTGTGACAGTGGCTGGATCTTTTGCTTCAAGTAAAAACTCTTTAACGATACAGGATTACTTTCCTTACGAAACCAGATTCATCGAATACTGATAGAGGATCAGCGCATAATTCTTACTGGAAGTTCTTAGCAATTCATTAATCCATCCTTACTGTACATACCATTCGGCGTAAACGATAGTTTGGGTTTACACATCTTTACAGGTAGTAACTACTCTCGCAACAGAAGCTAAAGACATAACTGCATACTTCCTTTACAAAGAAATGCCACTGAAGTTTTTACCTTCAATACCCCTTTATGCCGCTACCTCAACGTTAAAGACATTATCGTTACAACTCACCTTATTAACAGCGACCGACCAGTATCAGCAAGCAATACCAGTACCAACTTGAGTCAATACCCGTAGAGTGGGAGAAACTTCTGGTGGCTTTTTAGAAACGGATTGTGATCTCCAAACTGGGAGACAAAAAGGTGTAAATATTTGAAATTCTACTATTGTATTGCTCATTGCTCTCATCAAGACTTGTTCTATCGTTGAATCACTACAGGCCTACAGGCTCTTGACCGCCAAAATTTGTCACTGTGTTGAGTCGTACACCTTTATCATTTTTTTTTTTTATCGCATAATGTACTCAAAAGTTTTAGACAGTGTTGCAAGTATATGTGCGCAAATTCAGCATAATTCACATAACCGGCTGCGTAAAAGCCCGCAGCTTGGTGTTTGCAAACGAGAACCCCCACTGACTTAGAGGGTGCAGAATTTCAGCATTGCTCATCTCATTATTGGCAATTTCGGTTTATTCCCTCTTACGGTGATGGCAAAAGATTGTAGAAAAGCTGAAGCAAATTAATTAAGAAAAAGGAGGGAAACTTCAGTCAATTTGGACTTTTTTTTTATTGTGCTTCACAGGGATTTAGTTTTAGATATGCTTCCAGCGCTTTAAACAGTTAAATAACTCCAATCACAACTAAATTGGTTACTGAGCTCGCTTAGATCATTTTAGGATGAGCCTTCTGGCATTACTATATCATTGTGTGGCATTTTGTACTTCGGAAAAGTTTAAAATCAGTGAAATTTTTTCGTGAACTTCACTGTAATCGTTGATTTTAGAATTCAAATTACAGCCACCCTGCTCCCCCAAAGCGATAGCGCACCCCTCAAGTGTTACGAAATACCCATCCAGAATAAAGGCCCTCAAAAAGATAGAAATACCCATTGAAAAAACTGCCTTGAAAATTCTAATGACGCAATCTGTGCAATGAAGCCCCCCCCCCCCCGCGTGTGAACCCCGGTTAGTTAGCATATTTGTCTATTCGAGTTTATGATTTTTATATTATAGAGTGTGGTTTCTGCGACTTTTGAGTATTTTTTTAAGTAATAGAAATTATTTTTTTTAAAAAGAGGATTATTTCGTCTCCCACCCTTTCCCCCCCAAACCCGACGCGCAAACTGCTGGGACTTTTTACCCCTTCTTGCTGGTAGGGTAAGAAGTAATTTGCAACAGGTTTTTTTTTTTTTTTGGATGTATGGGTTTGGCCATTTTTTGGGCCCAATTTTACTATACTATTTGCTCGATCTTAGCGTAGTTAACAACCTTTAGATACAGTGCATCTTTTTGTGTTTTGACGATGTAGGCCGTTCTTGGATTCAAACAATTTTGTTGACATGTTTAGACTAGTATCCAGTGGGAAAAGTGTCAATTGCTCCTAAAAATATCCTATATATTTAGCTGTTTACTTATTTATTCTTGTGATTATGCATTGATAAACATAACTTTCTATTTGCTCAATCTCCGTGCTAAAATAAACGACGTTTAGACGAAGTGTAGCAACTTTTATGTTATGACAATTTAAACGAACGTTATGTTTAAACGATTTTGTTGACAAGTTTGGACGACTAGCCAGAGGTAAAAGAATTGTCAATTATAATTCCTAAAGAAAACTTTTTAAAAAATCTTTAATAAAATTCAAAGCCAAGGAAAGTAGAAAAGAATGAAAACGTCTTCGAATTAGCGGAACAATTGAAAGAACAAAAAAATTGCTTAGTATATAAATTAAATAGTGAAAAAACAAAATAAAGAAATCCGCAAAAGTAAACAAAAAATAACAATGAAAAAACCACTTATCCAAGTTATTTATACTCTATCAGAGTTACAATGAAAACAGGTAAAATATCTATAAATTATTTAGGATAAAATACAAAACTAACGTGTAAAAAATAGTTAAAAGGGCCAATGAATTTCTTGAAAGTAAACAGAGCAAGACATGCTTAAATGATGCTTTTAAATGCAAGTGCAAAGATAAAGGAAAATAATTTAAAAAATTCTAAGCGTAGAAGCTGGTCTAAACTACCGGCAAAAAAAAAAATAAGGGAACCAAAAATCGTTATGAAGCAAATTGTCTTTTAATGGTCCTAAAAAGCAGTACAGTATCAGGTCTAAAAGTTTTGCAAACCGTTTCAGAATATTTTTTTTTTAAACTCGGGATGCATCCACTGAAAGATAAGTTTATGTCACTGATAGTGAGGATCTTTGACTGGATTTACTGGACCTCCTAGAAAAGTTCTGCAAACTACACGTGGACAATCGGCCACAAGTTCCGTGTGTCGAAGCTGTATTGTCCTTTTCTGACGATATGACACCTCAAAAACGGAGTTGCTCGAAAATGATGTAAGTAGAGCAAGTGTACTGCACTCAACTAACGCTTTGAAATTAAAATCTAAGGTATCAAAAGCATCAGCTACGGGCAGTGAATTAAATACAATCCGTTAATTACAGAGTTAAGTTTTCAATGTACAGTCAGAAATTTTATCATTACGAAATAATATCAATAAGTAACGGAGTTATGACGAACAAAAAAATCCATACATTTTATATTAATACTCAGTTCAATTTTTTCAACTGGTTTTTTTTTTTTTTTTTTTTTTTTTTCAGTTTCAACTCTTACACATTTCTTCAGCTGCGAAGGCATTTCAGCTGCCCTTTTTAAGATCTACGTCCTTTCATCACCCGAAAAACTTCTATATAGCCCTGATGCCCAACTCAGGTATGGTAAATTAAACTGGCGGCATTGTGAAATACTATATCTAGAATACTGGTCAAACTTGAGAAATCAGACACCAGTTACAACATATTATTAAAGAATGTAGGTTAAATCATCGAGGGAGGGGTGTTCTGTATTCAGTCCCCCTTAGATTTAGCACTAAATATGTTTAAAAACTGAATTATCAAAAAAAAAAAAAAAATAGTGAATAAATTAAATTATTTTAGCTTAAAATAGTATTAAGCTAATTGATTCAGCTATTAATGTAGCAAAATATGTTCAATTTACTGCTTTGCTACGTAGTAAAACATTGGTAATACATATAAGTAAAAATTAACAGGGCGGCGAAAATTAATCATCCATATGCCGCGAGAATTCTCGTTTAAGACTAAGGCAAAAACCTTTGCTGTGAAAATATACCAGTCACGGAAATACACCCACACGTGACCTGTGACGTATTCGGCCCGCTGACGCATGCTGGATTACGTATCCACAACGTGTGAAATTCAAAGTTTCTTAGATTTCTCTGAGACGCCTTATCAGATCCAGACCAAATTACCATGGGACCATCTGGGAAGTATACCGTTCCAAACAAAAAAAGAATTTTTCAAATCGGTCCAGCAGTTTTAGAATAATCCGCAGACATACATAAAAAGCCGCATGGCAAGCTCATAATCTCCTTTTTTGAAGTTGGTTAATAAAGTTTCTAACTACTGAAACTGGGAAAGGACTAAACACTAACAACTAAAATAAATAAATAAATAAATAAATCAGCGATACACAAATCCTCCCGACGAGAGCATACACTGTCTCGTCGTCTGCAAAAGGTCATGCTACCATAAATATTATTTTTTTCGTGTTAAAATATGCTCCTGAACGTTAACACCTGTGACCAAAATCATGCACAACAATTTGCACAAAACCATCGCAACAAAATCTTGCAGAGCCGAAAAAAAGACTCTCATCCAAATGCAGAAATTTTTCATCGCGTACCGTGTGAAACGAGAAAATTATCTCCATTACTTAATTCATAAACATCTCACTAATTTATGAGTGCGTGCTTGCAACAGATTATATCACTTGCTCCTCAATTACACGGATTGCTACGCGAAAAAATCTCGATAATTACAGCTCGCAGTTTAAACACAAATTCTACACCCTCAGTATTAAATTTTATACGCTACTTTATTGCATCATTATTCATGCTTCCTCCACAAAGTTGTATTTTCTTTTTGCAGTGCCACATCGCACTGATAGAAAGCGGAATAACCACAAAATATTTTTTTAGACCAAATGTCTTTAGTGTCCCTTTTTTCTTGCTACATTGTGTACAAGCTATACAAATAAATGACTCTGGTGATTAACACGATACACGGACTCTAATTTTATTTTGCACGGCAAAGAAATATTTTTATTGAACTGAATTTGAGCTTTGTCATTAAAAAAGAAGTAGCACTTAGTGCATAAACATTTCTTTTCTTTCCTTTTTTTTTAATACTAGCGGTTCCCACATCACGCTATTCATGCATTTAAAATACCTCCCTGAAGAATTTGTGATCAGCTTTAAAAAATAAATCATTTTATTTAATTTAAATACAACAACATCCTCCTATAAAACCCACAACAGTTTTTTAAAAGAAACTTTACAGTGTGCATAACTGTCGTTAAAAAACCCTAGTACGATAAGGACAACGGAAAACGAACAATCCCTGATAATTCTCATTAAAATCCTTTAAAGTTATACTATAATGATAAGTTTAGCAATGATATCAGTCCCGAAAATCTCCATTAGATAAAGTTTAACAGTCAATAAATGTCTCAACAGTATTTACAGATCACTGTTATAGTAAAATCATTTGTCCCAAAAAAGGTCCAATTAAATTAAGACAACAGGCGTTAACACCTGCTGTAACACACTGTGTAAAACAAACAGTCTAAAAATTATCATTAGTATTAAGAGAATTTTGTCTAAAAACGGCCAATAGAACATAGGAAACTGTTCCGATGGGATTAGATTTTTCGTAGTGAGGGTAACCCTTTAAAAGAAATGAGTTTTCGGAATTAATTAGCGTTTATTATATATATATATATATATATATATATATATATATATATATATATATATATATATATATATATATATATATATATATATATATATATATATATATATATATATATATATACATATATATATATATATATATATATATATACATATATATATATATATATATATATATATATATATATATATATATATATATATACACTGGTGTGCAAAAGTTAAGGAGAAGTCGAAAAATTAGCATATCAGCCGAACGAAGAGGCAGAGCGGACAGAAAGACCAATCAGGAGATTAAGTAAGGTGATGTACGGTAGCACATGCGCAGATATGCAGGCAGACGTAATGGGGGAGTATCTGAGTAGTATAAAGCATGTTGTCGGTGTAAGATCAGTACTTCTGGCAAAGAGATTGCACGCCGTATAGCAGTTAAAATCACACCGAGTTGCTGCTGCCTCAGCGAGAAATGGCGAATAATCAATCTGTTAGACGACATCTGGATGCTTTTACACGAGGTCGAATCATTGGGAAGTTGGAGGAAGGCCGCAGTGTGACAAGTGTGGCTGCAGAGTTCGGAATTGCTCACAGCATCGTTTCACGACTTTGGAGACAATTTCAAGCTACAGGATCAGCTATCCGGGGATTCAGTAGTGGTCGTCCACGAGGAACCACACCTGCAGATGACCGGTATATTGTCTTACAGGCCAGAAGAAACAGGCGGCAGACAGCGGGAGAAATCGCTAGACACACGACACAGGCGACTGGACGACCGATATCGCGTTTTACCGTGGCCAGAAGACTGCACGGTGGTGGTCTGTTTGCACGACGCCCTATACGGTGTGTACCTCTAACGCCTGCCCATCGGAGAAGGCGTTCTCTGTGGTGCCGGGAATACCGGAATTGGAGAGACAATGAATGGGGACGAGTACTCTTTACAGATGAGAGCAGCTTCAGTCTGAGTAGCGATTCTCATCGCATACTCATCTGGAGAGAGCGGGGAAGCCGCAATCATCCCTCGAACATCATTGAAACGGACAGGTATGGAGGTCGCGGAGGTGGCCGTGGTAGCTGATCGGTAGGGCATTGGACTCGGGGCCGGAGGGGCTCGGGTTCGATCCCCGCTGGTCGAAGACCCACCGTCGTCATTAAAGGGGACTGGGCGACGTTAAATATGCTCGTGGTCTCAATGTCCTCCAAGTGAAACGATACCTCTGGGGGTGCTAGTACCAGGTAGCTATTAGCTCTTGGACTAGTTCTAAATTCTCATTAACTGTTCGATCCGGTGATGGTGCTGCCATCTATCGGTATATAAAATAATGGAGGCAAGGCACTTAGTATGCAGTCCTCGACATAAATACAGTTGTAGTCAGTTGTGACTCTTGAATAGAATAGAATAGAATGGAGGTCGCGGTGTTCTCGTTTGGGGAGGCATTATGCTTCGTGGTCGTACAGACCTTCACATCTTCGACGCAGCTTTAGTCAACGGGATTCGTTATTGTAACCAGATTCTTCTTCCATATGTGCGTCTTTTTAGAGGCGCTATGGGTCCGCAGTTCATTTTCATGGACGACAATGCACAATGTCATCGCACAGTAGCTGCCGAACAGCTCTTAGAGAGTGAGGATATTGAACGTATCGATTGGCCGGCACGATCTCCGGATCTCAATCCCATCGAGCATGTATGGGATATTCTAGGCAGACGCTTGGCAGCTCGTACCTTACCACCAGTAACGATTCGGGAGCTTCGATTGGCGCTGCAAGACGAATGGGCAGCAATGCCTCAACAACTCATTGACACCCTCATTCTCAGCATGGGCAGACGCTGTGAAACCTGCCTAGCAGTCGGGGGAGATCATATCCCCTACTAAAGATCGGATGTTTCTTGCTAGACACCCATCACATGGATGTTTCGGCCTTCAGTCGCATTGCGCTCCATGCTACTTTTTCAATAAAGCTTCTTTTTATCCCTCTGATTTATTTCTCTTTTAGTAAGTGTTGCTTACATTACACATGTCCTTACGTATTGGGGATCTTACGGTATTAAATGTGTTGATTTGGAAAGCTTTTGTACAAAGTTATATTGAAAAAACCGTCTCGTCCTTAATTTTTGCACACCAGTGAATATATATATATATATATATATATATATATATATATATATATATATATATATATATATATATATATATATATATAGGGTAGCTGGGGGTAAAGCCTCGCGTGGGGTAAAAATCCGCACCGACATTTTAACTTGATCACCTTGGAGTAAGAAATTTACCTCTAGGTGCTGGGTTTGTCCTATGGAAACCTATTGATCAATGAAATTTTGTCCTGACTAGGCACTCCAGAGACGAGAAAGGGGGATAAGTCTGTTTTTTACTACTTTGATCTAACTTTTCTAATACATTATTTGAACATTGTAAAATGTAGAAGTTGAAAAGAAAAATCAGTTAATTACACGTTAATACTGGTACATTCAAGTTTCACTTTCGAGTGAAAACTGTTATTCTAATGGCTGCTTAAAAGCAAAATGGCTCGTTTTTCAGAAAGTGACAAAGTGGGGAAAATCCCCGCAGTTGTTTTGGGGTAAAACCCCGCATCTCCAAAAGGTCAAGGATTCTCTCCACTCGGCTGAAAATGGTCTCTTTTTTGAAATATTATTAATATTTCTGTTTAGCATGTGTTTTGTACAACTTATTCAACTTAAAAATTTAATTGTTGGTGGACATTTACTCATGAAGTTTTAATTTGGATAAGATTTTTTAGGAAAAATCTTACATTCATTTCAATTAAAATGTGCTTTCATTATTTTTTCTCTTTTTTTTTTTGAACATTTACGCACGTTTAATTTTTTGTTTTAGTACCTTCAGAAGAAGAACAATTCAGAACCATGATAAATGTCGAGCTTAATGAAGCACGTAACTTACTTGCAGGCATCTCTTCGTTCTGTATATTAGACATTAAAGTTAGGTTCAAAAATATCGATTGAAGACATCTCTCCTCCCCCGTTTGCCAGTATCTGGCGCTGTTTGAAGGACGAGAAATAATTCACGTATGCGGAGAAATGTTGAAAGTCAGCTAGTGCAAGCTTGCTTGATTCATATCATCACATTTTTCGCACGAAATTAGGATACTTTTCCAACATTCCTTTTGCATATTTTCAAATGTACTGAAAAATAAATTCTGAATTCCGTGAGTGAGAAATCTAATAGCCTATGTCTTCAAAGTCGCATCACTTTTAAGCTAAAAAGTCAGGAGAAATGGAGCAACGAAAGGAATGAGACTGCTGCATTTAAGCCGAAATAAAATATGAAAACTTATTTTGAGCTTGTCCAGTAGATGTAGCAGATTACATTGAAGACGCAAATTATCTAAATTGAAATTCAAAGAAGAATTACAGAACAGTTTACGTTAAACACAATTTTGTGAAAAAAAATCTTCACTTCGCAAAACAAATGAACAGAATAGTTAAACATAATTTGAAGTCTGTAGAAACATTGTATTGTTAAAATGGCCATGAACCGTCAGCAAGAAAAAGTAAAAGAACTATAAAAGAAAAAAAAAGTTTAAATCTTAGCAAACAGCTGTTTTGAGGCTATCTAAACAAGCTTCTTTTCAGTGCGTAAAATATAAGTTCATTGAAACCCAAGTACTAGACAATTGACAAGAAGCACAAGACTTTAATTTACGTTAGCTTATTTAATTCTTACTTCGGTACAAAGTTTCTAACGTGTTTTCAAACAGATTGCCATAGCTTGCCTCCAGAACGCAAGAGTAAACTATGTATTTTTAATCCGGCAACAAAAATAAACTATGAATGGCAATGCTCAAACCTACTACATAAATGTTATACTTTAACGAAATTTCTATCTTTTTCAATGCTGCTTTGGTGCTAATTCTTCCCTTCAGTTATAAAACGGAAAAGAAACATTCAAATTAAAAAAAGAAAGAAAGAAAAACAAGAAAATAAATTTAAGAAATGGTCCCGACTGTCCTGAATTATGCTTGAAGCAGTTTTATGGGCCCCATGCAACCAGAATGAAGAGCTGCCTTGCAAAGAGACACTTTCAGTCTCAGGCAAAAGAGAGGATTGATTCCTTCCTGGTAATTAAGAAAATTACTCTCTCGATGATTATCACGAAGATTCTTGCGCATGAAAAATCAGTGTCGTAAAGTTACTCGCTGCAATCGTCATTACGGACGCACAAAAAAAAAATTTAAAAGTGGAGTATCACAGAAGAAAAGAAATTACTTTCATCATTAAATTGTAATGGACTATTAAATCCGAACACAGTGGGAGAAAAGACTTTTATTATTTTAAAACCATCATTTCGTTCGGACTTTTATTATTTCATTACTACTGAGCAGAAAATTTTTAATAACGTTTGAGGATTTTTTTTTCCCTCCGTTTCTGCGATCGCATGAATGTTTGTTAAAAAGAGAGATAAAAAAGGGGTGCAATGAACAGCATTCTTCAATTTTAGTATACAAACGAGTTTAAATTTAGCCATTTCGAACCAAACAATAGAGAAAGAGAAAAAATACTGCTGATAAATAATACTTCAAAATGTAAAAAGAAGAATACGAATGTAACGTAGATGGTGGCACGGATAGAGTTAACTATTCGTTCTTAATTCAAATTACTATTATACTTCAACGAGAAAATGACACCATTTGCGCATTCATTTAAAAAAAATCTTGGATTAAAATGACTACCCTTAAAGTCCTTTTAAAGGTTGTAAGGAAATCGCTTTATAAAGTTCCTAAGGCGGTAAATATGACAACAGATCTCACTTATAGAGTTGTAACTCATTCATCAATGCTGTAAAACAATTTCAATATTTGAGTGTTGTTTTTTATTTAACTAATGCAATATTGGTTAATTTCATTACTAACGCGTTATTAATTTTAAGTTTTAAAATCTCAATCTTTTTGATATCTTAAGAGCTTGCTAGCGAAACGTATCAAAACTTTTCCATTCTTGAAAAAACGCGATTTTGTTATGCAAGATTCGTTACTCAGTTTATGAAGAAAATCATTTTTTACAGTACACTATGGATGATAACACTTAATATAAGTATTTTTAAATTAAACAAGAAGAAAATGACTTTACCCTGTGATTTGCTGTAAAACCATAGGGTTAAGATACAAATAACGTACAAATAAATAACGAAATGAAATGACTCACTTCCACGTGAAAATAATCCTGTTTTATGTATGTAAATAATAAAATTTAAAGACACAGTTTTGTTAGGTAGTGAATAAACACAAATGTTCATTTACAAATTCTATTTTTTCAACGCTCTCATTTTCTATCATGTTAGCAGCAGGTGTATCGTTGCAACGTTATTTATAAAAATAAAAGCATTCATTTAGGTTCTTGATTCTCAAATCTTCATGTAATTTGAGAATATCAGTTACATTGCTTGAAGGATCTCAGATTGTATTCAGCTTCGGTCCTCACTAAACAATAGGAAATACGGTAGTGCATTGTATATCCGGAGAAGAAAAACACAACACGTTACTTTCACCATTTTTGACGTCAAACAGAAATTCCCGTAGTTAATACGTGTTTACAGCGCATATTATAATGAAAGCATTATGCAGGGTGTTTACTGGAATTGTGTATACACCGGTTTTTAAAAATAGTTCAAAAATTTAGTCTCTGTAGTCAAAATTTTGTATTTGGTGTATGAGAAAGAACTCTCCTATTTGGAAATGACATAGCAACACAACCGTGTGAGATAGACAGGCTAAACAAGTGGTATGCTGCACCAGCAGGATTGAAAATTTTTATACACCGGTTTTCAAAAACAGTTCGAAAATTTGACATCAGAGAGCGTTGTAATCAAATGTTTTAAATTGATGTATGAAAGTGTGCTTATTGAACATAGGTCAAATCTCGCTGCCCTCATAGAGCCCAATGGTTCAATTGGGCTCTAATGGACCATTGGGCTCTAATGGGCCATCTTCAAATGGTTTGTTGTGTATGTTCACAACATTATGCAATGGAATGGTCATATTACTGCTGCGATAGGAGACTGTAGCATTCCGAATGTGAAATAACAGTGTAAAAATAAAACCTTTTATTAAAACAGGGTGGCGACAGGAACTGTGAAAAAAAAGTTCCCTGACTTTTCCCTGATTTCCCTGATTAAGTTCACCAAATTTCCCTGATTTACGTTACCAATGATAATGGTTTTTTTTCTTTGCTTTACTTGATATCCATTGTATGTTTGTATAAAATGCAGTATTTTAAACGTTTTAAGTTATGTAAAATTATTGAACTAAAGATATATTTTAAAAAGATGCTACTTTTTTTAAAATAAAATGGTTAAAAAAAAAACAAGACAATTGGGGGGGGGGGGGGGGGGGAATGACCAACAAAACAGTATACTCAATTTTTATACAATGGAAAGATTATAGAAAATTTAAAAAAATAATAATAAAAAAAAAACTTTACTTCCAGAAACCACTTAGCATAAGAAGTTAAGAATTTATTCTTGAAAATTAACTAATTGACATATTTATGCAAAACAGATGAAACCATTTGACAACCATACATAGGGAGCTTTTCTCTAATCAAGAACATAGGTTTTAATGAATGAAAACAGCATTTTAACAATAAAAAAATAAAGATATTTTCTTAAGTACACAAGTAGATTGCTTTTGTAACAAACAACTTTGAAATGCAAGGGGGAAAAAAAGGGAAAAAAAGCAATTAGTTAATTTCAAAATATATAAAAGAAGAATACAACTTGGTTATAAAATTAAAGAATCACTAAAGTCTGAAGAAAAGAAAACCTTTATAATCTGCGGTGACAACAAATAGTATAACGGCAAAAAACAAAATTTTTTTAATTGAAAGTTCAATTTTAGCAATTAAATTAGAAACGCGAAGAAGTAATAACTTTTAAGCTTTTATAGTATTAATTCAAAAACCAAAGATTTCTTCTTGAAATCGTGATTATAGTACGCTAATTACTTCGAGACAATGGAATAAAGGCAAAGGAGCTAAGGCATAATTGAAGGCTTCCTCTTTGCCTGTATGTTTGTTTATTTTACGTAGCATTGAAAACATAAAAGGAAATTTCAAGCTAGGTAAAATAAACAACCTAACAGACACAAAAGCAATCTTAGGAAGTTCATCCTGTGGTTAATAAGTAAGATTCAATACTTTGACGTTGAGGAAAAGAGATGCACAAATATGCGGCAGTGTATAATCGCACCTCATTAATTTTCCTTTTTTTTTTTTTTAACAGATAATTGGCGGAAAATGCGTAAGGAATTAAAAGAACTTAATTTTGTAAAGCAAAAAAAAAAATGTTTTTCTTCAAAAAATCAATTTTCCCTGATATTTTGTTATTTTTTCAAAATTCCCTGATATTTCCCTGATCTGTCGCCACCCTGTAAAACTTTCAAAATTGTTAAACACCGGTAAAAAGATTAAAATTGAAACTTGTAAAATCTAAAACAAGAGCCACACCTTCACAGTTACATTGCAGCTGATAACAATCACACCTCGGCAAGGTCTGCTTGAAAATCATTTTCCACCCGTGTTTAAACTTGGGTTTGCCTTATTTTCCCCCATCGCCAACTGGCGGCCGAACGGTAGCAGTTCGCTGGACTCGCAGCGTCCGGCGATTGGTCGCTGCAAGATTATATCGAGTTTATTGCAACTAGATTTGACCTCTGTTCAATAAGCACTTTCATACAGCAATAAAATAACATTTGACTATAGTGCTCTCTAAATTTTTGAACTATTTCTGGGGAGCGCTGGCGCAACATACAACTTGTTTCACCTTTCTTTCTCAGACGGTTTTGCTGTTATGTCATTTCAAAGTAGGGGAGCTCTTTTTCAAACACCCTGTATATCATCAGCTGAGCATATTTCAACATTTTTGAAAGCAAAAAACTTCAATTTACTTATCTTTTTACATGGAAAATAAGCATAAACAGTCGAAGGTAATGAACCATTATTATTAATGTATCTGAGGAAGAAAAAATTAATACGTTACTCCTTCCATTAGTAAATTAAAAAGGCAATTAAGTTTTGGCTCAATCTGTTGACTGAACATGATGCTATAAAAGCATCGATAATCCATATACAGTGGCTCCCAAAAGTGTTCGTACACCTACGATTTTCAATGAAATAGGCCATTATCCATTGGTTAGAATTAATATTTCGGAATAGGTATTTTATTATAAGATCTATGATCTATATTTAACAAAACTACATGAAAATTTTTAATAAAACATTAAAACATAATTTTAAAAAAATCAAAAACCAAAAATTGCCGGAAATTTTATCTCACAAAAGTCTTCGTACACTTTGAAAAAATGTCAAAAAATTAGTAAATAATCTAAGTTTTTACAGAGTTATTATTTAGTAGAACATCATGCAGTATCAACAAGAGCTTTTAAACGTCTGGGAATAGATTTCATTGTTTTTTCTTTCTTTTTTTGCGTAATTTCTGAGTAAGTGTTCAACCCCAGTTTGAGTCTTACTGTATCTAGCTCTATTTTCGTTTCAAAGCTGTATTTTCGTAATCTAGCCCCCAGATATCTCTAAATATGTTACATTAAGATCAAATCTGGAGATTGAGGGGGTATTTCTAAGCTTAAGGACAATTTTTGAGGCACCAAACGCAAACGCGTGCTTCTTATCGTTATCTCGATAAAAAACAAAGTTGTTTCCAATTACCAAATTTTGGGTTAATAGTTTAAAATTGTTTTTTAAAATATTTAAATGAACAGCATGATTCATTATTTAATCAAAAAATTCCAAATTTCCAAGTCCTGATGCTGTAATGCACCCTCACACTAAAACACTTTCACCGTCCTGATTAACGGATCCAACTAAGTTCTTCAGATTAAATTCCTCATTTTTTCTTTTATTTACAATTATACAACAATTTAACCCAAAATGTTAAATTTATTTTCATCTATAAGTAAGACGTTGTTCCAAAACGTTTTGAGCTTATTTATCATTGATTTTGCGACGGAAAGCGTAAGCTTACTGTTATTTGCACGAACAAGAAAATTTCTGCAGGAAGAGGTCCCATTTAATCCAGTTAATCAGAGAACTTGGCGAACAATTTTAGGTGAAAATTAAACGTAAAATGTTTCATTCAATTCTGCAGAAATTTTTTCAGCACTCAAATGTGTATTTTTCATAATTTTTTTAACTGTAAACCTCCGATCACGCATTGTTAACTTCGCCAGTTGACCTTTTCTTACCGTGTTTTCGATCCTACTCTTGTCTTTAAAGCATTTTACCAAGCACTTCACTATAGAATGGTATAAATTACCTTATTTAGAGACATTTCAAACCAATTTACCGCTACTGTGAGTAAACAATTCAAATTTCGAATGGTGTTTGTGGTGTTTTTCAAATAGCAGTCATTTTAAAGTAATAAGCACAATATTAAGGAATAAATAAACAAAAAATTAAAGCCAAATGACTTTTAAGGGTCAACACAATGCAAAAATAATAAAAAAATGACATATGATAGTTTTAATCATGAATTTATTCGAAAAAATTTGAGTGTACGACGACTTTTGTGGCGCATTATTTCTCCGTCTCTTCATTTTTTGACAAATTTCAAAAATAAAATCTGGCAATATTTTGAAAAAAACTACTGAGTTTTATTCAGAATGGCATAAGAATGGTGTGAAAAAAATTGGACTTCATATTCAAATTCAGTTTTGCGTTATTTTGGTTTTACTACAAAATTTCAAGGTGTACGAACTCTTTTGGGAGTCACTGTAAATAAAACAGAGTATACAGTGGCTCCCAAAAGTCTTCGTACACCTACGACTTTCAACGAAATAGGCCCCAATCCATTAGTTAGAATTAATATTTCAGAATGGGTATTTAATTATAAGATCTATGATCAATTTTTAACAAAACTACATGAAATTTTAAAAATGTATATTAAAACTTAATTTTTTAAAAATCAAAAACCAAAAAGTGCCGGAAATTTTATCTCACAAAAGTCTTCGTACACTTTATAAAATGTCTATATATCATTGAATAATCTAACTTTTGATTAAGTTATTAATTAGTAGAATATTATACAGTATTCATAACATATTTAAAACGTCTGGGAATAGATTTCATTCTTTTTCTTTCTTTTTTTTCCGTAATTTCTGAGTAAATGTTCAACCACACTTCGAGTCTTACTGTTTCTAGCTCTATTTTCGTTCTAAAACCCTATTTTCATAATCAAGCCTCCAGATATCTCTAAATACGTTACATTAAGTTAAAATTTGGAGATTGAGGAGGTATTTTCTAAACTTTAGGCCAATTTTTGAGGCACTAGACGCAAACGTTGAAAACTGTGTGCTTCTTATCGCTATCTTGATGAAAAACTAAGTTGTTTTCAATAACCAAATTTTTGGCTAAGAGTTCAAAATTGTTTTTTTTAAATATTTAAAGGAACAGCATGATTCATTCTTTCATCAAAAAATTACAAACTATCAAGTCCTGATGCTGATATGCACCCTCACACTAGAAAACCTCCACCGTCCTGATTAACTGATCCAAATAAGTTCTTAAGATTAAGTTCCTAATTTTTTCTTCTACTTACAGTTATACAGCAATTTAACCAAAAATGTTGAATTTATTTTATCTGTAAGTAGGACGTGACTCTAAAACGTTTTTAGCTTATTTATCATTGATTTTGCGGCGAAAAGCGTAAGCTTTCTGTTTTTCGCACGACCAAGAAAATTTCTGCGAGAAGAGGTCCCATTTAATCCAGCTAATCAGAGTACTTGGCGAACAATTTTAGGCGAAAATTAAATGTAAAATGTTTCATTTAACGCTGCAGAAACTTTTACAGCACTCAAATGTGTATTTTTCATATATTTTTTTAACTTAAAATCTCCAATCACGTTCTGTCAACTTTGCCGGTTGACCTTTTCTTACCTTGTTTTCGGCCCGATTCCTTTCTTTAAAGCATTTTATCAAGCACTTTACTATACAAACAAATAATTTAACTAATTTAGGGACATTTCAAACCAATTTACCACTACTGTGGGAAAAAAATTCTAATTTTGAACGGTGTTTGTGGGTTTTTACGAATACCAGCCATTTTACAGTAATAAGCACAATATTAAGGAATAAATAAACAAAAAATTAAAAGCCAAATGACTCCTAATGGTCAAAACAATGCAAAAATATTAATAAAATGGCATATGATAATTTTAATCATGAATTTATTCGAAAATATTTGAGTGTACGATGACTTTTGTGGCGTGTTCTTTCCCTGTCTCTTCGTTTTCTGACCCATTTCAAAAAGAAGATCCGTCAATATTTTGAAAAAAAAAACAATGGGTTTTATTTAGAATAACATAGGAATGGTGTGAAAAAATATTGAACTTCATATTCGAATTCAGTTTCGAGTTATACTGATTTTTCTAAAAAATTTCAAAGTGTACGAACACTTTTGTTAGCCACTGTATATATATGTACGTGTGTGTGTGTATGTTCCTTATACAAATCCTTAGTTTACGTCGGATCCTGACCAAATTTGGCAGGGAGGTACTTGGGTACCCGAGAAGGAACGTAGGGGGTTTTCAAACGCCAAAAAAGAACCAAATGGTTCGAATTTTAGTTTTAGAACCAGAAATGGCTCTTTTTACCCGAAATAAATATCCGATTTAATTGATTCAGGTCCGATTCGAGAGCTCGCAAAAAAATACCCATAAGGTTCATCCACATCCTTCGAATTTCAAAAGAAAGAGGCTGTAAAATCACCGGGAAAAAATTCAGAAACACTGTTACGCCTAATAGAACTCTATTTTCATAACATAAAATTATCGTTTGCACTATCTGATTTTAAATTAGCGTGGAAAAAAAACATTCATAAGGTTGCCACTTTTCCTCGACAATGACTAAATAAAATTTTGTTACGTTTCGAAGTAGAAATTTCCCATTCTGGTTATTATTTGGCGATTTATCTTTTTCTTTTTAGGATTTTAGTCGTAATTATGGAGGGTTGCGTTTAATTTATTCGGGAATTTTTGATTTCGCGTTTTCCTTCTTTGAGAATGATCATTTTGACGGGAAATTTTACCGATTTTTTTTCCCTCTAATTGAAGCCTGATTGTTGAACATGCGTCACTTGACAAAACTTTTTTTTAAAGGTAGACCGTGCAAAGTTATATAGTTATAAAATTGACACGTTATTGTTTTTATTTGAGCGTTATTGTTTTCATTTCTAAATTAAATAAAAAATCATTTTAGACGGGCTGTTTATCTGTTCACGGAACACATTGCTGTGAAAGCCCTAATTATTATATTACCTGCCCCCGTGGCGACAAGATTTGCTTGACGCCACTTACGCCTCACATAGTGATACTGTCATATCTACTTGAAATGTATAGGCTTGACGAGAAATCAAAGAGCCGTCATCATGTTGACCTAATTCTGTGACTTATTTCTGGCGCCAAATTTGGCCGAAAATTGGCCATTTTTCGAACCATATGGGTCATCACTCTCACGTAATCTTCATCCCGGTCCCGTAGCATCTGTGGTGACGTTTTTCGTCCAACACTCAATTAGAAGACTCATAACTATATTCATGTATGTCCGCCCATACATACATACATACGGGTGGATTTTGATGGTATAGATGAAAGATTAAAAAAAAAAAACAATTACGTTTGAAGAAGAAAATTAAACCTTATTAGGTCTTCCTTCAGAGAAACAAGCATAAACAATTAAATTAGGCCCTAAATTTTTCATAACGCGTAGTACCTCACAGATAGCTCAAATTTCAAAATCTTGTTCTTTTGATATAACTGTGATTCATAGTATGTTTTCAGGTTGATTTGATAAAAACAGTAAATATATTATCCTTCAACCAAAAGGATATTTAAAATGCTCAGAATAAGTTTCTTTAAAAGTGAAACATATCTAAAGCTTATATGACTTAGCGAGCTGCATAACTCGCTCAAATATGCTCTGTAATTAAAAGAGATTGCCATCTGCCGAACTAAAGCGTGAGTGGATGATTTCAACCAACACTAACTCAAATACTCAGCTGCTTCTTTTCAAAGTGTGAATTTAATAAAACAGTTTTAACATTATTGATGCATCCATGCATTGGAAAACATCTTTAAACTACACGGATTTTGTCAAACGTTTTCTGAAGATAGTATTGGTACATTTTAAAAACCAAATTTTGAATGAAAATAAGAGCCCTATCTTTACGGGATGTACTACGAAAAATATTGTGTTTAGCAAAAATAAAGGTTGTTTGTTATTTGTATAATTTATTGTGATCATAAAAACAATTTTCATCTTGAAAACAAGAAAAATTAAGCCAATTTATAACCAGAGAAAAAAGTAGTTGAAAGATATTTAATGACACATTAATTCAAAATATTTTTTTAATAATCCAAAAATCAAAAAAGCTTAATGAGATAATAAAATGAGATTTCCGAAAATCAATCTATGATTTCAAAATTATAACTAAAAACAACAATAACTTAATCAAAGGATAAATTTAGTTTTCCGAAAACGAATCTAAGATTTGAAAGATAAAATCCCCAAAAACAACGTAATCTTCATATATTAACCGGGACAATATTGAGTTTAGATCACAAAAACGAAAGCGAACCAAAAGTGGCCCGAAGTGGGTTGGTATTTATTAGCCGAGCCGGGATAATAACGTTTGAGGAAGCAAAACATGTGAATGAAAAGCAATTCATAAGCAAGCTCTTCCTGTACATTAGAGCAAACGAAAATTTAAGATCCAAACTTCTTCAGTATCCCAACAAGATGTGGAAATTTCTCTTGCGGAATCTAATGAACGGTTGCTGAAGCGTAACTCGCTTTTAGGACGAAACTGAAAGGAGAAGAGCAGGGGGAAAAGGAAAAAGTTATTATTCAACATCCATCAAAGCCTGTCAGGATTAACGACTCGATCATATTTCTAACTCGCACTCCCCCTTTTCCAGAGAGCGGGTGAAGAGTGAAAATTATGCCAGAATTCTTCCCTCTTAATAATATTGTTCGCTTCATCCAGTCGTCTAAAGAGGGGCGGAGGGATAACGTCTAATGTTACTCAAATTATTAAGAGCTCTTTGAAGACAAAACTTATCTGCATACATTAATATTATGCGCATTATATTATTCATATTATCCCGATAAAAGGAAATATATTCCGGGACGGAAACGCATCGGATGCTCTTTGAGTACGACGTCAAAGTATCCACCGAGGGTAAGACAGGGAGTCAAAGTAATTAAACCCGATACAGCTCGTTAAAAATGATAATGTATCGTGTCGAAGAATGGAACTGCATTCAACACAGATTCATCGTTCTTTCTGGGTTAAGATTGAAAAAGTGAAACCAGAAACTATATATTTTGAGAAACTTTTAGTTTTATCATTAAAAAAAAAGTAGATTTTGCAAAAACCTTTGAATTCTGAATTTTGTTTTATTTTCTACGTCGGTAAAATCTGCCATTATCGTAGAAAGAATATTTCTCAGAAATCATTCTCTCACCTATTAACAATAATTTTAAACTTTCTGTCGGAAGGACACGTCGTCTCGATGCTGAAAACCATGAAACATCCTAAATATATTTAGGCCAGTCTCTAAGAGAGCAAATAAACATCAACATTTAGAATAATTTTGTATTATTTTTTAAAAAGTTAAAATTCCATAGTAAGCAATTAACAATTCCATACCTTTTCGTAACGTCAAGATAATACCAGCAAAAATGTTAAACACTTCATAATGAAATAAAATCAATAATATTTATAATGACACTATCAGTTTATAAATATAATTTAAATGTTAAATGAACGCACACTGAAAATAAAATTCGCTAAAAGATAAATCATAAAACCAGGCATTTTTTACCAAAAAAAGGGGGGGGGGGATATCTTTAAAGTTGCTCGCATCAAGATTGGTAATAATGAAAAATTTAGTTTCAAATAATGAAGAGCAGAGGTAACAATCATGCACGGAAACTTTGAATCACAAGATCTTAAAGATCTTCTTTTTAACTACCCACTCATATGTTGCTAGGGTTACTGCATCTATCGGCAAGAATGTGGAGCCCAATATGGCCGTTTCCATGGACACTTTCGACCCCTGAAGAAACCTGCTTTTTACCGCATTCCGATTATTAGCGGGGTTTTTGTGGAATCTTTCTACTCCTGCTAGCTTCTGGAGTGAAAGCGGTGTTTCTACTCGGAATGCATTACGCGAAAGTGTCCATGGGAAAGGTCCTAAAGTATATATATATATATATATATATATATATATATATATATATATATATATATATATATATATATATATATATATATATATATATATAGAAACACTATCGTATATTGTATTTATAATCTGGACAAGTCAACCAAAATGAACTTCACTAAAAATGAACTTCGAAGAAATGCTTACGAAGCATTTCATTTGAAGTCTTTTGGAGGACTAGCGATAGTCAATTGTCAGTTCCTCAATTTTTCTGTTCCATGAATTTGATGGTTGCCCGTTCTTTCTTTTGATTTTCAGTTTAGGTATGAATTTTGTTTCTCTTGTGGTTTAAATGTTGTCCTATTTTCTTTATATAAATCTTGTAGCTTAAATATTGTTCTATTTTCTTTAGATAAAACTTGTATTTTTCGTTTTAAAAGGTTCAATGTTTGTATTTCATGTCATGCTGATATTCTGGACTTTCAGTAACCCGCTTGCTTGTTTTGTGAGATGTTGGAGACTAGTGCTGCTTTTTTAGGCAAATTTCGCCAGCAGCACTCACGAAACATCTCAAGGTTTTTCCCTACCCTTGGGGAGTACCCCCTGATGAGGCCCACGGGTATTTTGGGATTTTTTTATTTTTTTTTCATTTTTTCCTTCTTTTAAAAGATTTTTTCGTTCTTGTTCAATCCTTATATTGCTATCATATATATATATATATATATATATATATATATATATATATATATATATATATAAATATGTATATATATATATAATATATATATATATATATATATATATATATATATATATATATGTATATATATATATTTATATATATATATATATATATATATTTGTGTGTGTGTGTGAATGCGTGAAATCATTCTTCAGCACCTGACCTACGTAAAAAAAAATAGACTTTACGCGAAAAAAAAATCCAATTGTCAGTACAACGCTCAGACACATGTATTTTTCTCTTTCGCAGCTACATCCAGTTTTGTAGCACAAAACAGTTTTATCTATTCGACTACATCTTGGAGTTTGATAAACAAGGAAGCCTTCACCCGCTCTCCAAGTATAGTATATTGCTGAAATACTTATTATGCTGTTGGATACTTAGCGATAAAACATTCGGCCAAACTATGAGTAGTTGATAGAAACCTGAATCCAAAATTTATTCAGCTCTCCTAAAGGCTTAGATTGAGAAGTACTCTTCACTTTCCTCCAATTCCTTCTCTCCTTTCTATTCAGAAAATAGGCAAAAAGACTTATCTCCTCTTCGCTGAAAGCGCACGTCAGAGAAGCTGAACTGGCAAGCCAATCCGTTTCTTAGTATTGAGAACACGTTTTTAGGAAGTGCCTCAGATTAGACGCGCAAAGCCTTTTTTTTCTGTTAGAAGAAGGTAAATCTTATCAAGGTGAAGCTACGCTAATCCATAATGACTTCACCAACCCCCTGCTTGCTGGGAAAAAGCAACTTTCTCAACTAACAAAATTTATTTTTCCCCTTTTTGATCTTTTCTTTCTCTGGAGGAAATTCATTGTCGTGTAGCCTGATTGGATAGGCTGAGCTTTTTTTCCCCTTGTTTCTCTCGCCAGAGTGAGTAAAAGCGGCGATGGAGTGTTTTTTTTTTTTTGACTATTCTTTTTGTATCTTTTTTTTATTACTTTTATTATCTGTGCCAAAGATGACATTATTAGCGGTATTGTCATTTTATAGGATTGTTTCTTGGCGCAAAAATTTAAAAAGAAATATCCTTTTCTATTACTGAACATTTTTTACGTAAACACAAAGTACGTTTATGATTGTAACATTGAATACAACATATTGTTCAGACATTCTGAATGAAAATACTATTTATTGAACAAAATCCATAAGTAAGGAACAATTCAATTATAAATGAAGTAATTTAATAAAAGTAATAATATTACTTTGTTTTTGACGAAACAATTTTTAATGCAGCCACTTTTTGAAAATTAATAGCATTACAAAATTAAAAACATTACATTATTTTAAAAAATAGTCTTTTCTTATCTGTATTTGTGTGCGCGTTCTTCGAAATAAAATACTTTAGTTTGCACATAGTTGATAAATATTGAAAAACTAGTTATAACTTGATTTTGACCTTCAAATTAGAAAAACACGGACAATTAAAACGGACAAACACGAGGAGAAGCCAAGACTAAACGCGAGCCCCGCACGTGCTTAATAGAGTGTCCCAAAAAAATAAAAGTCATTTTTTTTTTAAACGCATACCCTCTTATTTTTTTCCTTTTATATCAAAACCGTTGTAAAAAAAAAGTTTCATGCAATTTGAAGTACGGTAACCCGTGCCGACTTGCGCCTAAAGGCTTAAATGTGTAAATAGCACGTGTATTCATAAGCAAGCGAACGCTGGCGACGCGATACTTTGCGAAGCTCAAAACAGTTGTAAATAGTGCACAGATAACAAATGAAAACAGAAACACATATGTTGGGGAGGGGGGGGGGGGCGGCTTATCCAATTTGCAAACCGTTGGGTGGCAATTTGCAAACCGTCAAACGTGTCAGTACGAATACATTCCGGTTAGCGAACGCAGCATAGTCGTTCCATAGGGAACGAAACATGACAGTGGAATTGTAAAGTTCGCGCGAAAAGAGAGATATTTTTAATAGGAGTCGTAAAACACCAAATTACGGGCTTGAAACTTCCCTCTAACGGACAAGTTTTGTCTATTTTGTTTTATAACATTCGAGAAGTAAAATTAATTATCAGTGAAAGTGCAAATCTCGCTATTCGGGAATGCATCATCTTTTGTGAAAAAGCACGCATTCCCACCAAATCGTTGCCAAATTGTGTGAATAAACTTAAAAGCCTGTATCAAATTTGGAGAGACTTACAAAAAAAATGCAAAGAAACTGCAAGAACTTTTCAGGCAGCGCTAACAAGAATTTGAGAGTAATTTAAACAATTTATTCAATATTGCACATGCTGATGCACTTCGGTTAATCAAAATAGAGGAAGATGGGATTTTCTTGCAACTCCAAAGAGAGCACGGCCGACGTGGTCACTTTAGGTGGAGTGGATAAAAAACTGGACGACAAAGAGGAAAGGGCTCGACTTTGAGTTGTCAAAGAAGAAAACAGGCGCATGAAATACGATTCCGCTTCAACATCCTCGGAATTGTATGAACCTGTACAAGAAAATTCCTCTTCGATCTCTAGTGAAAATATAAATTCAGAAAATTTCCCTGAAACATATAAATCAGTACCTGGAACAAGTTTCTCAGAACCTGGAACAAGTATATTAGAACCTGGAACAGGTATTATCAGAACCTGGAACAAATAAATATTTAATGAGGAGCGATTTTATTATTCCAAAGTCAGTTGCTGCATTGTACAGGTGTCCAAGTATACGCGATTATGTGTTTATTCTTGAAGCTACTATTGACGCACTTGGGTGTAACATTGATGACTTTCCTACAGGTAAATGCTCAATTCAAGGAATTCAAACCGAAAAGCGTAAGGACGACGAGGAAAGAATAAAAATTGGTTTTCAGTACGAGGTACCATATGTAGTGAATTTACCTTGGGATATGAAACTGTTGCCTGCTTTGAGTGTTCAAAAATCAAAGAAGATCGCTTATCTATAGTTATTTCATAAGGATTTGACGAACAACTCATTGCTGAATCTAAACTGGATAATTCTACAGGAAATAACAAACACAGGCTGTTTGAAAGGCAGTTTTAGACTGGAATCTCGAAGACAAAGTTCAAAACTCTCTGTTGTGATATTACAGTTTCCAAAACTGGTCCTTTAAGTGGTTCTTGCACTATTCTTGAGCAAATATTCGATAGAGAAATGTTTTTCTTTGCTTGCAGCCAATATATATATAAACTGATCTATCCCACTCAAGCACAGTGCTATGGAGGAGCTGCGGAGTTGTTCCGAACTGTACCCTAACTTGGAACATTTACTTGACTTTTACCGTGCTGAACTTCCTAATATTACAGTTAGGGATGACTATCAAGAGTTGATAGAACTGCCTATCATATTTTGAGGTGGAGATACAGAAAATGAATTTAAAATGAGACTACCGCGAGCCATGCAATAAGCTCGATGCATGCTAATCAACTAAAATTAGATACGAAGGAAAATGAAGCATTGTTGGATCTCTGCTTGTTTGCAGTAACAATATACATGAAACCAAGGCTTTAATGCATTTTGGCAGTCAAAGCACCCAACAAAGATTTGTGCTTTTTGAAAAAAGTGTACGAAAATGTGGACCCAATTATCTTAAAAGCTGCTCTACAAATATTCATCCAGCTTTTATGGTATGGTCGATAATATTTCATTATTTGATGTGAAAAAGACTGTCTCAATGTTTAGAGCAGTAAACGATGCAGCTGAAAAAAAGGTAGAAAGGATGCAGGACTTTCATGGTTTGCTTACAGCTGATGAGGAACAAAAACAATTTGTGTTACGTTGCTATTCAAGAGCACCAGAAGCTGTATCCTGACTGCAAAAAGCCAACATCAAAATAAATGTTTCAGTAATATTTCTTGTAGTCTAATATTGTTGTAAATATCTGCTTTAAATAAATTAATGTCGTGTGTATACAGTTAACAATTTTTCCACTGTAGTCGCCGCAAAGGATTTCAGGTTCAACTTTGATTTCAAGTCGGCACGGGTTCCCGTTATTTTATTGCAATAAAACTTTTTTCTCGTGTTTCTGAGGTGAAATGGAAAAAAATTGGAGGGTATGAATATTCGATTTCACAAATTTTTTTTTCGCCATTATATCTTGGGACACCCTAGTGCTTATGTTTGCAAATTGCAATACAAAGTTGTCCGTAAAAAGTGAATCATGTTTTGCATTATATTTTATTTACTTCCACAATATTTTATCATGTATTAGTGACTTTTTTCATTTTTTTTAAACAAGAGATTGTGACTATTCGTGACACTCACGAATTACATGTGGCACTTGTTTTCGAAGTACAAGACGTATTCTACGTCAAAGCCGCCTGTTTTGTATAATTTTCAATCAACTAACCCAGTGACTTCAACAATTGGCGAGATATTTTTTTTTTAATGGTTTCCTTAAATGAAGTCACCGTGCTTCAAAGAGTTAAGGCACCGCTGAAAGCAAAAACTAAAAATAAATAAGGCAATAAAATGAGCTTGACGACGCGTAAAATCTCAAGTTGTACATTTTTTACTTCGCGATTTCCTTAACAAGTGAAATATATCTAAATACGTACCTTTTAATGAAATGTGATTATCGATTATTTTATCTCTGCCAAAAGAAAAGTCAGCGTAAAGTAAAATATGTTTTACTTAATCCCTTGTTAGCTGCATTATTATTTATGTTATGCCAGCTGTATTATTATTTATGTATGCATCTATTAGTGATAGTTTTGAAACTAATAAATTGTTAGTGATCAAGCTTTTGATGTAGCTCGCGAGGAAGGAATTATTCGAAGTGTAAAATATCCAAAACTTTCCAGATGTATTGACCTTCTCGCTGCTTCAGACTATTATTCTTTACTAATTATAATTTTATAAGCGATATGGGATGATAAGTTTGGAAATTATTACATAAAAGTTTGAGCCACTTCCGAAAGAGAAAATTAAAACAAGAACTAAATTTTACAACTTTTATTCGTCTTTTTGAACTTTTATTCGTTTTCAATTTCCTTATAACATTAAAGATAGTTAAATATGTGGCGTTTAATAAAATATCATTAGCTTCAAATTAGACTCCACAAGCACAAATATTAGTTTTAACTCTTAATTTAAAGTATGGTAACGAAATAAGTTGTTTTCTGGCTATTGCTTTCAAAAGCATTTTGACAAGTTTCCCCAGTGGTTTCTTTGATATTTTCAAGACATAAATAATGCGCAACTGCGTAATTATTCCATTTTATTACGTCTTTCATGAATTACAAGAGAATAAGATTTCTTGATAATAAAACTAAGCTAATATCCAGCGTCTTAAACTGAAAGCTTATGTTTGAGACAATTTATTCAGTTTAAGCATATTTTGGAAGGATGTTTAGAGCATTTTGCTACCGTATTAGGCCGCAGAATATTCATAGAAAATTTTAAATTAATGATGTGAAATTTAACGCTCAGTTTAAACTTCCTTCAGAAATGGTAATTTAAGGTAGATATTTATATACGTTATCCGAGAAGATTACGTACTGAATGTTTAGGAATGTGGATTTAACATCAGTATATATAAACACGTATATGTTAGAATTTGCAATATTTATGAGAATAGGAAGATATATTTCGTTAGAATAAATTTAATCGAACACGATTTTTTTTTATGTTGTTAGAATAAACATATATGAGTGAACCACATCTCAAATTATAAAACACTTAATATAGTAAAAGATATGTTGAAGAGAATAACTGAGGTAAATGGATCTAAATGAAGTTTTCAAGAATTACATCATGCGATTCTAAGAAATTTTATGCATTATTGTTAGTACATAAAATCATTAGAAGTATACCTTAACTTTAGAGAAATAATACAGTTTCAAACTTCTCTGTGTGGTAACGGGAATATTAAATTTCAGCCGTATCATTATTTTAGCCCTTTCTAGATAAATTAGGTCACTTAAATATATATACTATATCCATAAAAAACTTATCAGATTCATTAAAGTGTTCAAGAAATACAATGATCAAAACAAGTAATTAAGCCCTTTTTAACTGAACCACTTCGTATAATTTGCAAAATGCTACAAGTAGGGGAATGTAGGGCAAAGTAAAATAGTTAGGATAACTTACTTTTTTCAAAATGAACAAAGTGAAAATTTGTTTCGGAAATTACGGTACATAAAGAAAGAACAATATATTTTAAAATAATTTTTTGTATTGAAACAATTTTTATTTTTGGCAGTAAATTTGAACCTCAAAAAAGGGGGTGGGGGGAATGTTTCGCTTCTTTTTTTCATAAAGTGAAAAATAAAATATTTTTCTAATGAAATATTTTTAATCCGATATATATATATATATACACACACTGGTGTGCAAAAATTAAGGACGAGACGGTTTTTTCAATATAACTTTGTACAAAAGCTTTCCAAATCAACACATTTAATACCGTAAGATCCCCAATACGTAAGGAATTGTGTAATGTAAGCAACACTTACTAAAAGAGAAATCAGAGGGATAAAAAGAAGCTTTATTGAAAAAGGAGCATGGAGCGCAATGCGACTGAAGGTCGAAACATCCCTGTGATGGGTGTCCAGTAAGAAACATCCGGTCTTTAGTAGGGGATATGATCTCCCCCGACTGTAGGCAGGTTTCACAGCGTCTGCCCATGCTGAGAATTAGGGTGTCAATGAGTTGTTGAGGCAATGCTGGCCATTCGTCTTGCAGCGCCAAACGAAGCTCCCGAATCGTTACTGGTGGTAAGGTACGAGCTGCCAAGCGTCTGCCTAGAAAATCCCATACATGCTCGATGGGATTGAGACCCGGAGATCGTGCCAGCCAATCCATACCGCGACCTCTATACCTGTCCCTTTCAATGATGTTCGACGGATTATTGCGGCTTCCCCGCTCTCTCCAGATAAGTATGCGATGAGAATCGCTACTCAGACTGAATCTGCTCTCATCTGTAAAGAGTACTCGTCCCCATTCATTGTCTCTCCAATTCCGGTGTTCCCTACACCACAGAGAACGCCTTCTCCGATAGGCAGGCGTTAGAGGTACACACCGTATAGGGCGTCGTGCAAACAGACCACCACTGTGCAGTCTTCTGGCCACGGTAAAACGCGATATCGGTCGTCCAGTCGCCTGTGTCGTGTGTCTAGCGATTTCTCCCGCTGTCTGCCGCCTGTTTCTTCTGGCCTGTAAGACAATATACCGGTCATCTGCGGGTATGGTTCCTCGTGGACGACCACTACTGAACCCCCGGATAGCTGTTCCTGTAGTTTGAAATTGTCTCCAAAGTCGTGAAACGATGCTGTGAGTAATTCCGAACTCTGCAGCCACACTTGTCACACTGCGGCCTTCCTTCAACTTCCCAATGATTTGACCTCGGGTAAAAGCATCCAGATGTCGTCTAACAGATTGATTATTCACGATTTCTCGCTGAGGCAGCAATTCGGTGTGGTTTTAACTGCTATACGGCGTGCAATCTCTTTGCCAGAAATACTGATCTTACACCAACAACATGCTTTATACTACTCAGACACTCCCCCATTACGTCTGCCTGCATATCTGCGCATGTGCTACCGTACATCACCTTACTTAATCTCCTGATTGGTCTTTTCTGTCCGCTCTGCCTCTTCGTTCAGCGGATATGCGAGTTTTTCGACTTCGTCCTTAATTTTTGCATACCAGTATATATATATATATATATATATATATATATATATATATATATATATATATATATATATATATATATACTGGTATGCAAAAAAGAAGCGGAAAGATTACAAAATGATACTGTCATTACTAGATGGTGAGATGAATCGTATTTTTGTGCGCTTTTGAGCACCAAGTTTTTGTTTTTTCCATTTTCCTGATCACTCACTTTCCCTTATTTGTGAAAGGTAAATTAGAGTGTAATTTTGAATGCATTTCTCATGTGAAAAATTTATTCCAACCATATTGAAGTAATACTTTTTTTTTTTTTTTAATATATTTGTCCCAACTTTACTAATTTTTGACAAAAACTTTTTCTTGAAAGCCTAACAAATGGTAATTTTTTGTCACCAGTATTCGTTTGTTGTCCTGTCTTGTTGTTTGGCTTTATAGTTGAGATAATTTTTCGAAACAAGCAACGATAAAATTAAAAATTTTAAAACCCCGTCTGAGTCGCAACTGTAGAATCAAGAGGGAAAATTGAAAATCCTTTTTAAAGCTTTAAATTATTTAAAATCAATGTCAAGTATTTTATTTCCTATTAATCAGAAACTGGCAACAGATAAAAAATTTAAATCATTGCGTTTTATTTCCTTGTCGGTCAACAATGAATTCGGTTATCAATCGCTCGAATAAAGGCTAAGTCGTTATTAAAATTTGCTTTAAAAAAACGTTATAATTCGAATTTTATGAAACATGGAAGTTACAAACATATTCTATCAGAGGCAGAAAAAAAAATCTCTTCATTTTGGCATTAAATTTTTAACTATGTTTTCACTGCTAGTTAAAATTTTTAAAATTTAATTCCAAAAAACTCGCGGAAAATCTTTTTAGAGGTTTTTAATTAATATCTTCGTTAATTAATGTCGTCCAAAGATGCAACCTGGCTAAGAACATTCTCGATCAACTCTCCTTTCGAACACATTTTTTTTCTTCTCAAAATCGGTCCATCCGTTTAGGACCTTAGGGCCGATAGGCGCTAGAGTGCCACAGACAGACACACAGTTTCACAGATACGTCAAACTTATAACCCCCTTCCTTTGTGTGTGGAGGGTTAATTATATAGTGCTCTAAATTTTGCATAGAGGTAAAGTTTAATCAATTAAAGCATACTTTGAGTTATTTACACAATTATAATTGTTAAGAATTTTGAAGGGAAAGAAAGCAAAAACTAATAAGAGACACTAACAAGATCAAATTTAGTCAATTTAATCGTAAATTTCAAACCAAACTGCTAATGAAAAGCAAACACAAACCTCTTCTGATCAAGAGACAGTGATGTTAATTTTGGAAAAGTATCGTCTCTCGGAAAGAAATTACAACTACCTTTATATTTAAATAATAATAATAATAATAATAACACATACAATACAAAAGAAAAACACACACAAACAAAACATTTATCCAAAAATAACAAGCAAGAGACCGAGTTATTTGAAGGTGAATGACTTCTAGACAATTAGAGGAGATGAATCGCACGTTGTTAACAGTATCGCTGACCTGCTTGAATTCAGAAAGAGTACTTTCAACTGTAGGAAAGCTGAGCACAAAAATGAGTTCAAGGCTTGGACAATTCAACAAATGCATTATGCTTTTTATTATTATTGATTTTTTTATTATGACACTAGTTCTTTCATTTTATAACTGTTTACAATACGTTTTCGTAAATGATACAACTTTCGGGCAAAATTAGGAAGTGCGGGAACGAAACAATATGTTTTTATGTATTTTTTGAGCAATTTCAAATTCCGGTATTAATACCGGTATCGGTATTATGTTTTAGAAATACCGAATACCGGTGTTGAATTTTCGGTCCGGTATTGCAATCCTTAACTGCATGTGTTCCTTGGAGGAACTCTGACTGGTCTGAGATATCAGGATGAGATCCTTGATCTATATGTCTGCCCATATGGTGGTGCTACTGGTATTGATGAGTAATGTTCCCATCAATTTTTCTGAGGGTATACTCCCAGTAATCCATTACGCACGATTTGTGTATGTGATCATATGCATAGTATGTTATAATATGAAAATTTATGAAGCTTGAGGTTATACACTATGTGTCTAAAAAATGTTTGAGAGTATACGGCGTATATGGAGTATACCCTATGGGAAAAACCACTGGTAATGACTTATTCTGATGGATTACAACGCACGATCTCACCGAGCTTGAACTGCTGAGGAGTATTTTGAGGATCACGGTTTGGGACGAATGGAATGGCCAGCTCGATATCCAGATCTGAATCCGATAGAACGTCTTTGGGACTATCTTGGCAGACAGGTTGATGCTTTAAATCCTTCTCCAAGGTTGTTACATGAGCTGGAACAAGGCTTACTTTGTGTCTTGTATTCGCTTCCTATTCCGGTGTCCGAAAACTTAATAAACAGCATGGAAAATCGATGAAGCGAATGAATTCAAGTTGGGGGGACACATTCCTTATTAGAACCCATTTTTGTATTGTTTCGGACATTTTACTACATAACACTGTGATGTTGTGTTTTCTTCATGAATGGACTTTTCCGCAAAGATTGCTTTTTTTGTTATAAATCGTTTTTGCAATAATTATACAAATTTCTATGACGCATTCAATAAAAAACCATGTAGTTCACTAGTCATTTACTGTTTTTAAGGTAAACTGAGTTGAATGCAACTGAGTTTAAACTTGATATAGCATATCGATTGAATTAAAGCAAGACTGTAATCCTATAATACTGGAAAAAAAATCATAGATATTTTTCTGCACCCACAGCTTTTAATTTATTCTAGTAGAATAATTTATGCCATCCCCTCCAAAAAATCATCTTTTAAATATCAGTAAAAAGTAGAAACTTAGAACTAGAAGTATTTCGCATGCATTGAATAAATAGATAATGCTTGATCATTTTTTCCCTTTTATTTTTTTTATTAAGTAATATTTTTTCAGAACTCTATTTGAGTGTAATATTTTCTTATGTAAAATAGGTAAATGAAATTATTCCGACGCTATCTTTCATATATTAGTAAAGAAATAAAACATTGCAAATTATCACACCTTTCCTGATGATACTGATGAAATCCATAAGTGAAATATGATTAAAACTCTTGATGAAACAATTTTGGCCATATTTGACCATCAAAAATTTATTTAAATAAAATTAATTTCTTCAAAACAACTAGGTTTGTTTGCATTTAAAAAAATGCGATTATTTATGATGATTTTAGATCAATTTTTTTAATTTATGACCCATTTACCCCACCGCAAGTCATTAACGCACATGAAAAAGAAAATGTGTTTTTTTATTAATGTACTGTAAAATAAATACAAAAAAAATAAAATCGAAGTTTTAAAAGAAATTCCTGTACTTATTATTTACCTAAGTTGAAAAACCTGTGTTTTATGACCACTTTACCCCACCACAGCCTAGTAAATGTGTGATTTTTTTTTCAAAAATCGTCCTTTGGCAGCGAAATTTTAACCTATCATTTTATTCGCCCGTCCTTTCATTGTGTTCTGCGCAAAATTTCATTAATTTCTGAGTAATATTTTTGTCGCCAGAGAATATTAAAGTAGGGACTTTTAATTATGGCCACCCTTTATATTAAAACAAAAGGCAAAAAGGGAGTTCGAAAAAAGCTTATGGATACGAGGCCTACAAAGTAACGGAACAATCTTGATTCTTATTCTGAAAAACTTTCATAATCACATCTATAAACTAGATATCCAAGAAATGTTTATTGCAGTTTAATAGGGGACGCAATTTATCAAGGCATGCGTGTTTTTCAGTAAGAACTGTTGCATATTCTTTTGAGCTTTCTCTAAAATGAAGAATGTTTAGTTAAAGCATTTGGAGAAAAGATTTATGCTTGTGACACATAAAACGAAAGTTTTCTAAATTATTTTTGTACTAATTAAGAAATTAAGGTATCACACAGGAACTCGCAAAATATTTTTTATATATTTATTTTTTTAAAAATTGAAGCGCTTCTTTAAACTGTCTTTTTTGTTAATTAAACATAAAAAATAAAACGCAATATAACTTCCTTCCTTTTCAGTCTTTCGACACTAGGATTTTAAAAAGTAATAGAGCAAATATGCACCCAACGACATGGTGAAAGCTTTTCTTGTTTATCAGTTTTGCCCAGTTCTAAATTAAAACCTTGCTGAACTTTTTCGGTGTCCACAGTATTTACTTGTTTTAGAAAGCGAACGGTTTGTCATAATCGTGTTTCGATAAATAGAGTCAGGCAGAGCACTTAAGCAAATTTCCTAAATAACCGAGCAAAAGCGAAATCTTAGTTTAAATTGGCATTTTGACAGGACTGCTGATTTGTCTCACCGGATATTAAAATGCGTCGTTGTTTTCTTCAATATGAAAAATTTGATTTCAACATGCTTTGTAAACTTAAATATCCGTAAAATACCTTTTCAAAAAAGTGCCAACTTTTTGAAATTAACTACAAATTTTGCTTTTTACATTGACAATGAACGATGAGAATTCAGTTAAAATTCACGCAGTAAGCATTTTACTCTGCTGTATTGCATTTAAGAGAACGTGTAAGTGTCTTAATATTGAGAAAATAATGCAACATTGAAGTAAAGTACAAAAAAAAAAAAAAAAAATGCTTCGCAAAATAAAAGAAACACTTTTTAAAATAACATATTTTGTAAAAGTGAAATGTTAGGCATCAAACATGTTAATATAGTTAGCTGGTTATACTACTTCCTTAAAGGTTGCTTTGACACCGATAAGTGATTTCTTTTTAAATTTTAACATTTTTTTTATTTATCAACCTAACTATTACACCTTTTTCTTAAAACGAATTGAGCTAAAGTTTTCAATGCCCCTTTAGGAATAAGCTATCATTGCAAAATTTAAAAACAAGTGTTTCAAGTATCAATTAAGAGGCGAAGAATGCGTGGTATTTACTAATTCCAGCTTGCCCCGATCTCAGGGGGAATTGGCCTTTTCAAGTGGTTGAGAGAAATAATATGCTTCGCAGATTTAAGAAACATAAAAATTTTACTTGGAAGAAGTGGTATTATAGCTTTATAGTATGACATCTTGAATTAAGACTCAGGTTACCAGAGAAAATTAATATCTCTGATCTCCGGTTTCAGTAAAGAAAAAGTAAATATTTTCCTTGAAATTGTAGAGAGCTTTGTCGTAAAGTACAATATTGGTGTTAGAAAATGTTTCACAATGGAGGAAACACGGATCACAACAATTCAAAAGAGGCCAGTACAATATCAGCGAAGAAGGATAAGTCACAGGTTGGAAAAATATCAAGTGGTGAACGAGGTGGGATGACAGCTGTGTGTTGACTGAGTACTGGGGGGGGGGGGATCTGTTCCTCCTATGGGAAAAATAATTTTAGAGTGAAAAAATGTTTTTGAATAACTAATTATTATTTGAAGTGTTAATTAGTATCATGTAATAAATATTTGTAATTTACGCATTGATTTTCTTATCTGAGAATGTGGTCCATCGGTGGAAACTCGATGGTTCATCGATAGCAACAGGTTGCATGAATGGACCACATGTCAAGGTATTTATTTTTAACTTTTATTCCTTTTTGAATTTTTATCATTTATCGTAAAAAAGAATATGCTTTTTAAAAGAGAAATATTCTGAGTACTTATTCTTTATTTATTAATTCAGTCAATGTAAAATTTAAGTTGGAACTACTTTCTAAAAAAAATGAAAGCTGTTATGTGGTCCATAGGCGGCAACCTTCCCCTAAAAATTTTATTCCTCAAAAATCAAAAAGAAAACTATCCTAAGTAAAATTACCCTATAAGCACAATTCATTTAAGATGTTATGTGAAAAAATACAAAATCATGGACTCCGGTAAATTAGTGTCATGGCTTTTTCCAATCAAACAAAAAAAAATTAAATAAAACGAACGATTGAATTTTACGGTTCAGACAGTGAAAAAATGGGCTTCTGTTAAATCGCGACTTCTGCACTTAGTATCCTTTCTCTGTTTTTCGACGACAGAAACGTTGATTTGCTTCCGAAGTTTAAGTTTTATTCTCATGTTTTGTAAAAACATGCGAGACTTTTTTGGAAATTAGCTATCGATATAATATTTTCCTCAATTTTGTTAAAACCATGTGCTCCCCTAATTTTTTTGAGCAGTGTATTTCACATATCACAAGAGGAAATAAATTCTCCTTGCGAGGGACTAATCAGCTTACTTCAAACGAATTTACAGCCTGCAGAATCTGGAACTAGTAGTGTAAGACTATCCTCACCTACTAAGACCTAAATAAAATGTATTTTATTCCGAAACTTAGCCTGGTTACAGCAAAGAACATAATTTGCAAAACTACTTATAGCCGATTTTGATTGCAGAAATGTGCTTAAATAAGAGTTATAGAAAACACTCCAAAAATATTTAAAAAAAAAAAAAAAAGGCAACGAAACGATCAAGAGAACACTTACTTTTCTATCAGGTGGGAATTTCCCGCCGAAGAATCAGATATTGATGAATGCTCAAACAGCATCAAATTCGCTACACTAAAATCATTTAATTTCGTTTGCTTTTACATAAGGAGAAATACGACCCAGAATGCAGAAATGGGTAAAAAACAGTTGAATTCTATGCATTATAACTCCGAACGAATACATTTGAGCTACTCATTTTTCTCTATTAGAAAATTGTCTGTTTTTTCTTTTACTGCCCCAAATGATGGTAATTGTTTATTTAAGTGAGTTATTAATATGAGCAAAAAGTTTTAAGATAAAAATTGCATTAGACAACTTGCGCGCATGATTACAGAAAAAAATATCAGTCATGACAGAATATTTTTTGTATCTAAATAATCCAAACTGTTTGTTTAATAAATTGAACCAGGGTTTTTTTTTTTTTTTACATTTATGTGTGATTTCTCTTCTATGGTAATTTAAATTAAAGTGTCGAAAAATGATCATATAGGTAATTTCATCATTTTTATACCCTTCGTAATTTTTCAGGTAAAAAATGGTTTACAAATTGTGGTTCACTTTATAAAACAAAGCATTATACATTTTCAGTAAAAATTTCATATAAAAATATTTCTAAGTTTTGAAATTATCCAGCGCGTAATATCAAAAAAAAAAAAAGAGAGAGAGAGAAATGGCTTTTAAATTATTTTTTTTATGGAAATTAATTAAATGAGCTGATACGTTTTCTCTCATAGTTTTATCAATTACAGGAACGTTTAAAAGAGGTTTGTTTCAAATTATTCCGAAAATACTGGAGAACGATACATGGTAGGATCCAAAAGTAATGAGCATCACGTTATATTGACGCATGTGCACCATGCAGCTCGCTCCATTTGACAACGACGGTGGTGGGGTTTTGTTGGCTTTACAATGCAATGCAGGTAAGTTGCCTCCCAGCTTTCGGAGCGGTACCATCGACCTTAACAGTAACCCCTTATACGGTGATGCGTGACACGAGCGATATGGAAGGCTGTCAAATTCTGCTTCCAGTTTCCTTCCCAAAGGTTCGCAATGCTTCAGCAGGTGTTTGGGACTGAGTGTCTGTCTTATTCGCAAGTAGAAAAGTGGCATGAGGCCTTTCGTAAGGCCGGGAAGTGGTGAAGGACGAACCCCTGTCTGGACGCCTGTCGTCGCCCCGTACTGCCGTGAATGTGCAACGATTGTGTGAATTTTTGAATACGGATTGGCGTTTGAGTCTCTACCAAGTAGCAAAAGCCCTGGACTTATCAGAGACATCTGTGCAACGCATTGTTACGGAGGAGTTGCACTGGCGGAAAGTCTGCGGGAAGCTGCGTGTGCCAGGTGTTCTGACTGAAGAAGGTCCGATTTATAAAGTAATTTAATTTTTCCGTAATTGAGTCCCGTATTTCCTTTTCAAGCGATATATCGTATGGATAGAAATTTGAACATCGTTATCGCGGTAGTAGATATATGACGGTATATCGGTATATCGCCCAGGCCTACTTACTATACAAGGGTTTCGCCAACTTCGCTCGAATTTTGGAAGTTTGCAAAGGAAAAAAAGTTGAGAACCGCTACTATAGACTAAATAATATACATTTTATGAAAGGGATTAATCATCACAAAGCTTCTGAACGTTTTTTTTTTTTTTTTTTTTTGAAATGAATTTTCGTATATTAAGAAGTATTCAAGCTATTTACGTGTAAGTTAAGTTCATAAGCACATAGTGATCCCGCACTTCATTGTATACCTTCTTGCAAGAGAGAAGAAGAAAAAGCACGAAAGAAGGCTAATAGTATCATAAAAATATCGCTGAAAAAAAGATCTAAATTAAATTAAGTAAAAATGTAAACGTTGAAAAATATCAAAAATACATTCTATTAGTGTTTCATTCATTGTATTCCTTCCTTCATTCAGTTATTTATTCATTCTTTTTTTCACTCATTCATTCAGTCATTCATTTGCAATATTTTTTATTTATTTACTAGGGGCTCCGTTCTCTGCTCGCTTCGCTAATCAACTCCCGTTCGCCACCTGCCGTGGCTCAATGCCGTCTGCGGCGGGTAACAATTGATGATTTTAATGTTTTTATCCCTGGCTGTCCTCGGAACATCCTGAATGTCTGCCCCCTTAAAGTTTAGAGGGATGAGACAGGGCTGAATGGCTTCCTTTGGATGTCCTGCATCCAACGTTACCAGTATTGACCTGGTAGACATTCACAATCCGGAAGAAATAGAGTTACAGACACGGAAACATGCACATACAGACGCGTACAGGTTTTAACAATATAACATTCATTTATTCGTTTCTTCTTTAATTTATTAATTACTCATTTTTTCTAATCATTAAAATAATTATTATTTTCTTAATTAGTTTATTTATTCATTTTGGAATTCATTCATTCACCTGTTTAATTGTGCGTTTATTGATTTATTTTCTAATTCATCAAGAAAAAAAAAGAATTTCTTGTAATTTTACATTTTGTCATGCATTCACTTAATCATTGATTTCAAAACTTCATTCATTTGAAGAATTTGTTTTTCCATTTTTCCCCATTTATACTTGGTAAAAAAAATACATTTTTACTGAAATACAAAATTATTTTTGCAATGTAAAATAAAAGGGCAAATGTGTATGCAAATGTAAAATTATGTATTGCTGAAATTAGAAAATAGAATGTCAATTTAAGTTTTTTTTATAAGATGCTGTTTAGTATTTACTAGATAGATGTACTAGAGCTTTAAAATAAATTTCATATATGTTACTTCTAGAAAAATTAAGCTTTTCTCCACTATCTCATTTTGCCCAATATTTCCCCAGATAAGATAGCAATAGATTTTAAATTCAGATTTTTTTTGAGAGCCGCTTCTTTTAGCTTTAAGTATCCGTCACTACGTTAAGCAAGCGGAATATCATGTCCCTTAAACTGCCCCCCCCCCCAAAAAATGAAAATCAATATGCATACCTACAAAAGTTTTCCAAATGACATTTTAAAGGTGTGGTGAAATTTTTAACCAAATATTTTAAAAGTAACAGACTTCTCATAAACATCCAAAATAATTTTTTGCGCTTTTTTTCATAGAATATGTGCGTGATGTAATAAATATTAAACAGAAAAATGTTTTTAGTTTTCATTAGTTCGTTCATCTAAAGCATAATCAAGTGTTAAACATGATGTTTTTTACATTAAAGCAATAGTTCTGGTTAACTTAAGTTTTTTCAAAACTCTGAACCTCTTAATTTTAACTACCATCTTATAAAGCAGAACACTGCCATTTTGTAATTGACCAATTGTAGCATAGAGTTAAAATAGCATGTTAGCATTTTGTACAAAAACTAAAGCTAACATTCTTCTCATTTTTGGTTTAGTTTCAATTATTTTTTATTTTTTTAATAGTTAAGTTTCATTTTAAGTTATAGTTAAGTTATTTAATTCAGAATGAGTTTTAAGAGCATCTCCTATTTTTGGGACGTGGACATCACATACTAGAAATCCTGGCTACTAATATGTTTGAACTATTCTTTCTATCATCAGGACCACAAGTTGCTATTTTTGTTGATTTTAAAGACTTTTGGCCTTTAATAAACCGAGAAAACTTTGAATCAATTTATAACACGGTCCTGGTTATGTTTTATAAGAGAATGAAAAGCAGTAGTCATGGAATAATCAAAATGATGTTGTACAGTTATTTAGGCAACTACTAAATGAGGAAATCTAACCGTGATTATTTAGAATTTTTGGAACTATCACTGATTGCTCTTAGTGATGCTGATCAAGTTCCTTGTAGTATGTTTAGTTCACCTGATGCTTATCCCCGTGCAAGATGGAGGGTAAAAGGCATTTATTGCTTGAAGATTTTGGGCTTTCGCAAGGAATTCAAGCTAGGATCATATGAGATCCAAGCATTAGAAGGAATAAGTCTGCTCATGACAAGAATCTACGTGAAAATGGTGCTCAATGCACCATATAATGACTTGGATCTTTTACAAATACTAGAACTATATAAAGAAACGGATAGTGCTCCTATAGCACTTAAGAGAACAACTTTGGTATCTAAGTGAAGATTCAATTTGAGTAGCTTTTTTTTTTTTTTTTCAGATCCTGTGTCTCCAAAGGAAAAAGCTGCCATTGTTAAAGCTTTACAGCGACAAAAATCTAAAACGGTTTTTAGAAGACTAAGTCAAAAATATTAAATCTTTTCTAAATAAACCATTGTCAGATTTTGTTACAGAACAGACTCCGAATACCTTAGTGTAATGAAACTTTGTACTAATATTTTACAAGCTGAATCTCATACCTGGACTAAAAAAAATGGTTACACCCAAGCTAAGGAAGTAGTGTCTGCATTGAAGGGAAAGACTGCCATGGCTAAAGCTTTACAGAGACCAAAATCTGAAAAGGTTTTCGAGGACTAAAAGTCAAAGATATCAAATCTTTTCAGAATGAACTATTGACAGATTGTGTTACAGAATAGACTAGGAATCCATTTACTGTAATATAACTTTATACTATTTTTACTTCCTTTTTCAAAAAAGGAAGTATTGTATTCGCGAAAAAGTTTTCACACAAAAATCGGACTTCATTTCCATTTTGCTCACCCCCGAATGAATGTTGAGTTTTTTTTCGACCCGATCATACGTGGATATAAGCCTAGGAACGTACAGACACCCGAAATATCCATTTTGACGACGAGGACTCCCGAGTTAATTACAACGAATTTTCTCGTGACGTCCATATGTACGTATGTATGTGCGCATGTGCGTATGTGTGTATGTATCTCGCATAACTCAAAAACGGTATGTCCTAGAAAGTTGAAATTTGGTACGTACACTCCTAGTGAGGTCTAGTTGTGCACCTTCTCTTTTGGTTGCATTCAGATGTTCCTAAGGGGGGTGTTTTGCTCCTTATTGGGGGAAAATCATTGTTAATTTCGATGTAAACTCAAGTTGTGTTTTAATTTGTCGGACACTTGGCGATATATTGCCAGTCTTTTTGTCGCCAAATTTTGTCGCGACAAATTTGGCGATTTTTTTTTTTAAATTTGGTTTTAATTTAGCTACTGTTGGTGGTATTTAGAGAGGCACATTAGAAGATCAATTGAATCTCATTAAAATTGCCAATAATGGGGACATGACATTAAATTGGAGTAAAAGGAAATCATGTGTTGCACACATCAGCTCGTTTTTTTGTAATCTGATGTTTACACCTGGATTGAAAGAAGTGCTTTTAAACACAAGCCAACGAAGTAGTGTCTGCATTGAAGATAGTAAATGATTGTGTTGAGCGAGCAGTTAAACTAGCAAGTTATTTTAATTTGGTTTTAATTTAGCTACTGTTGGTGGTATTTAGAGAGGCACATTAGAAGATAAATTGAATCTCATTAAAATTGCCAATAATGGGGACATGACATTAAATTGGAGTAAAAGGAAATCATGTGTTGCACACATCAGCTCGTTTTTTTGTAATCTGATGTTCACACCTGGATTGAAAGAAGTGCTTTTAAACACAAGCCAACGAAGTAGTGTCTGCATTGAAGATAGTAAATGATTGTGTTGAGCGAGCAGTTAAACTAGCAAGTTTTTTTAATTTGGTTTTAATCTAGCTAGTGTTGGTGGTATTTAGAGAGGCACATTAGAAGATCAATTGAATCTCATTAAAATTGCCAATAATGGGGACATGACATTAAATTGGAGTAAAAGGAAATCATGTGTTGCACACATCAGCTCGTTTTTTTGTAATCTGATGTTCACACCTGGATTGAAAGAAGTGCTTTTAAACACAAGCCAACGAAGTAGTGTCTGCATTGAAGATAGTAAATGATTGTGTTGAGCGAGCAGTTAAACTAGCAAGTTATTTTAATTTGGTTTTAATTTAGCTACTGTTGGTGGTATTTAGAGAGGCACATTAGAAGATCAATTGAATCTCATTAAAATTGCCAATAATGGGGACATGACATTAAATTGGAGTAAAAGGAAATCATGTGTTGCACACATCAGCTCGTTTTTTTGTAATCTGATGTTTACACCTGGATTGAAAGAAGTGCTTTTAAACACAAGCCAACGAAGTAGTGTCTGCATTGAAGATAGTAAATGATTGTGTTGAGCGAGCAGTTAAACTAGCAAGTTATTTTAATTTGGTTTTAATTTAGCTACTGTTGGTGGTATTTAGAGAGGCACATTAGAAGATCAATTGAATCTCATTAAAATTGCCAATAATGGGGACATGACATTAAATTGGAGTAAAAGGAAATCATGTGTTGCACACATCAGCTCGTTTTTTTGTAATCTGATGTTTACACCTGGATTGAAAGAAGTGCTTTTAAACACAAGCCAACGAAGTAGTGTCTGCATTGAAGATAGTAAATGATTGTGTTGAGCGAGCAGTTAAACTAGCAAGTTATTTTAATTTGGTTTTAATTTAGCTACTGTTGGTGGTATTTAGAGAGGCACATTAGAAGATCAATTGAATCTCATTAAAATTGCCAATAATGGGGACATGACATTAAATTGGAGTAAAAGGAAATCATGTGTTGCACACATCAGCTCGTTTTTTTGTAATCTGATGTTTACACCTGGATTGAAAGAAGTGCTTTTAAACACAAGCCAACGAAGTAGTGTCTGCATTGAAGATAGTAAATGATTGTGTTGAGCGAGCAGTTAAACTAGCAAGTTATTTTAATTTGGTTTTAATTTAGCTACTGTTGGTGGTATTTAGAGAGGCACATTAGAAGATAAATTGAATCTCATTAAAATTGCCAATAATGGGGACATGACATTAAATTGGAGTAAAAGGAAATCATGTGTTGCACACATCAGCTCGTTTTTTTGTAATCTGATGTTCACACCTGGATTGAAAGAAGTGCTTTTAAACACAAGCCAACGAAGTAGTGTCTGCATTGAAGATAGTAAATGATTGTGTTGAGCGAGCAGTTAAACTAGCAAGTTTTTTTAATTTGGTTTTAATCTAGCTAGTGTTGGTGGTATTTAGAGAGGCACATTAGAAGATCAATTGAATCTCATTAAAATTGCCAATAATGGGGACATGACATTAAATTGGAGTAAAAGGAAATCATGTGTTGCACACATCAGCTCGTTTTTTTGTAATCTGATGTTTACACCTGGATTGAAAGAAGTGCTTTTAAACACAAGCCAACGAAGTAGTGTCTGCATTGAAGATAGTAAATGATTGTGTTGAGCGAGCAGTTAAACTAGCAAGTTATTTTAATTTGGTTTTAATTTAGCTACTGTTGGTGGTATTTAGAGAGGCACATTAGAAGATCAATTGAATCTCATTAAAATTGCCAATAATGGGGACATGACATTAAATTGGAGTAAAAGGAAATCATGTGTTGCACACATCAGCTCGTTTTTTTGTAATCTGATGTTTACACCTGGATTGAAAGAAGTGCTTTTAAACACAAGCCAACGAAGTAGTGTCTGCATTGAAGATAGTAAATGATTGTGTTGAGCGAGCAGTTAAACTAGCAAGTTATTTTAATTTGGTTTTAATTTAGCTACTGTTGGTGGTATTTAGAGAGGCACATTAGAAGATCAATTGAATCTCATTAAAATTGCCAATAATGGGGACATGACATTAAATTGGAGTAAAAGGAAATCATGTGTTGCACACATCAGCTCGTTTTTTTGTAATCTGATGTTTACACCTGGATTGAAAGAAGTGCTTTTAAACACAAGCCAACGAAGTAGTGTCTGCATTGAAGATAGTAAATGATTGTGTTGAGCGAGCAGTTAAACTAGCAAGTTATTTTAATTTGGTTTTAATTTAGCTACTGTTGGTGGTATTTAGAGAGGCACATTAGAAGATCAATTGAATCTCATTAAAATTGCCAATAATGGGGACATGACATTAAATTGGAGTAAAAGGAAATCATGTGTTGCACACATCAGCTCGTTTTTTTGTAATCTGATGTTTACACCTGGATTGAAAGAAGTGCTTTTAAACACAAGCCAACGAAGTAGTGTCTGCATTGAAGATAGTAAATGATTGTGTTGAGCGAGCAGTTAAACTAGCAAGTTATTTTAATTTGGTTTTAATTTAGCTACTGTTGGTGGTATTTAGAGAGGCACGTTAGAAGATCAATTGAATCTCATTAAAATTGCCAATAATGGGGACATGACATTAAATTGGAGTAAAAGGAAATCATGTGTTGCACACATCAGCTCGTTTTTTTGTAATCTGATGTTTACACCTGGATTGAAAGAAGTGCTTTTAAACACAAGCCAACGAAGTAGTGTCTGCATTGAAGATAGTAAATGATTGTGTTGAGCGAGCAGTTTAACTAGCAAGTTATTTTAATTTGGTTTTAATTTAGCTACTGTTGGTGGTATTTAGAGAGGCACATTAGAAGATCAATTGAATCTCATTAAAATTGCCAATAATGGGGACATGACATTAAATTGGAGTAAAAGGAAATCATGTGTTGCACACATCAGCTCGCTCGTTTTTTTGTAATCTGATGTTTACACCTGGATTGAAAGAAGTGCTTTTAAACACAAGCCAACGAAGTAGTGTCTGCATTGAAGATAGTAAATGATTGTGTTGAGCGAGCAGTTTAACTAGCAAGTTATTTTAATTTGGTTTTAATTTAGCTACTGTTGGTGGTATTTAGAGAGGCACATTAGAAGATCAATTGAATCTCATTAAAATTGCCGATAATGGGGACATGACATTAAATTGGAGTAAAAGGAAATCATGTGTTGCACACATCAGCTCGTTTTTTTGTAATCTGATGTTTACACCTGGATTGAAAGAAGTGCTTTTAAACACAAGCCAACGAAGTAGTGTCTGCATTGAAGATAGTAAATGATTGTGTTGAGCGAGCAGTTAAACTAGCAAGTTATTTTAATTTGGTTTTAATTTAGCTACTGTTGGTGGTATTTAGAGAGGCACATTAGAAGATCAATTGAATCTCATTTAAATTGCCAATAATGGGGACATGACATTAAATTGGAGTAAAAGGAAATCATGTGTTGCACACATCAGCTCGTTTTTTTGTAATCTGATGTTTACACCTGGATTGAAAGAAGTGCTTTTAAACACAAGCCAACGAAGTAGTGTCTGCATTGAAGATAGTAAATGATTGTGTTGAGCGAGCAGTTAAACTAGCAAGTTATTTTAATTTGGTTTTAATTTAGCTACTGTTGGTGGTATTTAGAGAGGCACATTAGAAGATCAATTGAATCTCATTAAAATTGCCAATAATGGGGACATGACATTAAATTGGAGTAAAAGGAAATCATGTGTTGCACACATCAGCTCGTTTTTTTGTAATCTGATGTTTACACCTGGATTGAAAGAAGTGCTTTTAAACACAAGCCAACGAAGTAGTGTCTGCATTGAAGATAGTAAATGATTGTGTTGAGCGAGCAGTTAAACTAGCAAGTTATTTTAATTTGGTTTTAATTTAGCTACTGTTGGTGGTATTTAGAGAGGCACATTAGAAGATCAATTGAATCTCATTAAAATTGCCAATAATGGGGACATGACATTAAATTGGAGTAAAAGGAAATCATGTGTTGCACACATCAGCTCGTTTTTTTGTAATCTGATGTTCACACCTGGATTGAAAGAAGTGCTTTTAAACACAAGCCAACGAAGTAGTGTCTGCATTGAAGATAGTAAATGATTGTGCTGAGCGAGCAGTTAAACTAGCAAGTTATTTTAATTTGCAACTTACTAATGAAGAGAAATCAGTGTCAGTTTAAAAGAAAATCAAGTAATTTCAGCAAAAAGAATATTTAAGATTGAAATTGTTGCTCAATGGTAAAAGAAAAGCACAAGGAAAAATGCTTTTGTGTTGTGTAAATTTTATGAAAATTAAAAAAACAAAAATATTACTCAATAAATTAGGTTTTTGAAACTTTTAATGGCATTGAGCTGTCACTTAATTTTCTTCAAATAGTTTAAAATTTTGCAAAACAGTTATTTACATCAAATGTCACAATAATACATGGTATGCGAGTTGAAATTCCCAAACATTTTTCCCCCTAGAATTTAGGGACAATCTAATGTCCCTAATACAATAACAAATAAAAATTTTGTTTAGTTTATTTATTCTGTTATTTATGCTAGTTTAATTTTTAATTAATTTGTTCATTTAATAGATTTTGTGACAAAAGTGGAATCACGCACGCTAAATACTCTTTCTACATTTTTCATTATATGTATATACGTTGCACTCCCAAAAAATGTACACACACGATGTTTCAAAACATTCTCAATATTTTTAGCATGCTTCTGATGTATTTCAAAGCCTAAACGGATCTGGGAGCTTTCTGCAAAACAACTTGAAAAAGAAATAAAAAGCTAGTTAAATAACCCAGATGAAACATTTTTCATTTGTTTCAGTCTGAAGCTAGGAGAGTCATTTTCTGCCGCTAAAACTTTCAGCGTAAAAATTTCTCTTTTCAATAGACTCAATTAAAATGCATTAGAGTGTTAACAAAAGATGCAAGTTTGTTTACCAGTCAAGTTAATGCTCTCCAGATCGAAGAATAATTTTGGTTTGCTTATTTTTATTTTGGTTTGAAATAAAAGCTTCTCACGTGCGCCTTTCGGCGACTCTTGCAGTGAATGATGTAAAATACTAATTTACTGTAAAGTGCTTGCCTCTGAATTGCAATTAGTAATTTTTCACTCACTTTTTATTCCACTTTAATGCTTAAGATACAGTTTTAAGATGTTTTTTTTTTCTTACTTTAAATAAATTTAGCATTTCCTTTTGTATTAGTATTTCAAAAACGCAGCAATAGCTTCTAAAAAACGCAATCGAAAAATAAGTTGATTTTGCTTTATTTTTGATGTTTTGAAAGTTTTTTTTAAACAAAGAGCTCATTAACGAGGAACATTCCCCCGAGCTTGTTATAGCCATTATTTTAGTTTTTAACAGACAACATAACAGTGAGCTTCGAAATTTTTCTTTACTTAAACTACAATAAATAATTCGGTCATACATTCCTCCCCTCATATAGCCAAGCTTTCGGACATAAGTTTTGTTTTCAGAGACATTTTCCCGTGACAATTAGCTGTCTTATACACTTTAATTTATTCTTTAAGTCGGTTATTTCATTTCATTATTATTTTTTGTTTTCATTTTTGTAATATCTGTTTTTGTTTCTTTTTAATTCTTTTTTCCGTGCAATAAACTGAAATGGACGGAAAAAGTCGAAATCCCCCCAAATGTAACTTTTTGTAGTTAATTATGCCACTTAGGATATCCAAGCCTTTCATGTTGTTAGTAGAAATTAAAGAAGGATTCCGCTGTTATTAAAATGTAACCTGAAATCATTTATTGAGAAAATCCACCAATCTGAGAAAACCTAAAAGATAGAAAGTGTAACTAGCAACAACTAAGTAAAACAAGCTTAGTTGCTTTCAACGATTACGAAGCGAGAATAGATGCTTCAAATCACTACACATATCGAATTTGCAGGTTAAAAATGTCGGGGAACGTAAAATTCCTTACTAAGTATTTTAGTAATATTTCACATGACAAATAAAAATAGTGAACTAGCTGCTTCGTTTTAGTAGGTCTGCTTTAGAGGAAAATGTAGTATGATTAAACCTTGGTGGGCAAATATTTTTCTCTGTATCATCTTCAAACAATTCTGACACCTTCGCGGCTGTTTTTAAATACATAGACTTATCTGAATGTCCTCCTTCTGTTGTCTAATCACGCTCATTAAAAATTTAATTTCAAAAATATCCGCAACTGCAGTTTGTCTTCATTTACTCCATGTTTCCAAATCCCCCACCTGACCCTACTTATTTCAAGGCAAACTGAAGCATAATAAATGTTGATCACCCTCCAATTATAAGCACAGATAAGAGCTTTTTATCAATTTTAAACTCAGAATAGCATGGAATTGCTGCACGACAAAAACGCCAGGGAATGTCAACAAAACGAGCTCATGTGTGCCTCACATGACTTCCTATTACTCCAATTTAATGTCATTTTCCCATTATTGGTAATTTTAATGTCATTCAATAGTTTACTCTCTAAATATCACCAACAGTGGCCGAATTGAAACCAGATTTTAACAAAAAATCGCCAAATTTGTCGCCAAGTTGGCGAAAAAACTTGGCGACCAAAAGACTGGTCCGCCAAATTTTAACACCACTTGAGTTTACATCTAAATTAACAACGATTCCCCCCCCCCAAAAAGGGGCAAAAGATCCCCTTAAAAACAGCTGAATGCAACCAAACGGAGAGGTGCACAACGAGACCCCACTAGGAGTCTACGTACCAAATTTCAACTTTCTAGGTCATACCGTTCTTGAGTTATGCGACATACATATGCACATCCGCACATACGCACATCCGTACATACGCACATCCGCACATACATACATACGTACATACAGACGTCACGAGAAAACTCGCTGTAACTATACTCGATTGCAAGTTTTCTTGGCTATGGAGAAATGAGCTGCGGCCAAGTGAAGGAAATAGTTCCTTGCGCTTTGCCAGATAATCGGGGGAAATTACGCACTTTGCTTTCGAAATCGGATTAGTTAGTTAAACCGACGCAAAAGGGACATTTTTTTGTCATAATTTCTGTGAATCGTTAAATATTTTCAATTTTAAGAGCGGTGCAGCGCGGATCCATACATTCATTTGCAACTGAACGAACCAGCCAATCAGAGCTCACAAACAGTTGGCGATCTCCGGATATTCTGCGTTTGGCGCGATTTTGCTCAAGTGCTCCACTCTCGTTCGCTCGTCGTCCGCTGTAGTTCACTATTTTCGCTCGTTTTATTTTCTATCTTACTTGCTCGTTTTTCTATTTTTGTATCATTGATAATGGAATCTACGACGCCAAAATTGAGCTATGTGTTTCAGCCACACAAGCAAGGCAGCGCTTTGAAGAGCTCTGCAAAGACTATAGTTATGAATGTGTTTCATAAATTGCAAGTAAGGAATCCCAACGATTCTGTCACTGAAATTTTGGACAAAACTTCGGACTTGACAGGTGTTTCAACCCGCAGCATCTTACGAATGCAAAATGAATTTAAGATCCAAGGCTCTTTTTCTACACCTGGGAGAAAAAGGCCCGCAAGAAAAGGCAAAGCAACGCGAATGCAAAAGTTCGACGACTTCGTCCTGTCTGCCATTCGAAGGAAAGTGCATTTGTTTTTTAAAAGAAACGAAATACCAACGGTGGCGAAAGTCATGAAGACTATTAACGAGGACACTGACCTACCAAATTTGACAATCGCCACAACAAGAAGATTGATGCAAGATTTAGGGTTTGTGTACAAGAAGAGATCAAGGAATTCTATGCTGATAGAGAGGGAAGACATCCAAGTCTGGAGACGAAAATATTTGAGGCAAATTCGCCACTACCGAAATGAAGGAAGGACTGTGTACTATACAGATGAAACCTGGGTGAATTTTGGCCACACAAAGCAAACAGTGTGGCAGGACACTTTCATCAAGAGGCCGAAAGAAGCATTTATGTCTGGCCTCTCAATGGGATTAAAAGCTCCTACAGGAAAAGGATCCAGGTTAATAATTACTCATGCTGGAAGTGAGAAAGGCTTTGTGAAAGGAGCTGCTGATGTATTCAAGGCAAAAAAAAGCAAAGGAGATTATCATGAAGAAATGAATGGAGATTACTATGAACAATGGTTTAAAAATAAATTGCTGCCAAACCTTGACCCCAACAGTATTATAGTTATCGACAATGCTTCATACCACAGTGTTTTTGTGGAAAACATTCCCAACACTTCCACCAAAAAAGATGACATTCGACGATGGCTGACATCAAAAAATATCGCTTGGAACTCGGATATGCTGAAAGCTGAACTTTTGAATCTTGTACAAAATGTCCGCAGCAAGTATGAGGAGTACCGGGTTGATAGGATAGCGGCTCTTCATGGTCATACTGTTTTGCGGCTTCCCCCTTATCACTGTGAGCTGAATCCCATTGAAAACATATGGAGTGTTGTCAAAGGGAAGGTGGCAGCAGAAAACAGAACATTTAAAGAAAAAGAAGTGGAAGAGCTGACAAAAAAAGCTATTGATAATGTCTCAGATGAAACGTGGAAGAACTGCGTTGGTCACATTATTAAAGAAGAAGAACTAATGTGGGAACTTGATGGAATGTGCGATACTGCTGTTGATAACTTGATAATTCATTTTGATCCCGATTCGACCGACACTGCTTCTGAAGGAATGCTTAGTACAGAAGAAGTCATGTCATCCTAAAAATTAAGGCTTCTGTAATTGCGGGTGGTATTTTGTCGAGTTTTTTGTAAAAGGTCTAGAACAGCAAAAGATATTGGACAAAATGAAAATCCAGATCTATGTTAATGAGTAAAATTATGGCTATGATGCAATAGAACTATTACATAATTCAATTCAATTAAAACTTTATTGCAATATCAAATATTTTATAATGTTTCGTAAAATATTTTTAAATTGATCAACTAATAGAAATAAAACGATTGTATATGAATCATAATCTTTTACATTCCCAAAGGAAATGCAAATAACGCTTTGGTTGGACTAGAACATTTTCTTTATCAACATCGACTAGTTAATTCATCCTATATGACTTTTGATTCTAGATTCAAAAAACTTCAGACATTTTTTCTTGTTTTAGTTGTTTACATGCATTATCGAAGATGAAATTACCATGTGACAGAGACTAATATTTTAAAATTTACAGCAAATACACATGTTTTATTAATTGTTATTTAATGTATTTTAATTTGATTTCAATTATCAATCTCCGAATAAACATCTCGTCGTAAAAAAAGCTCTATTTTCACTTCAAGTATTTCACACACAATTGTATGTGATTGTTTGTAATGAGCAATTGTATGTAATGAGCAATTTAAATGTGCTATTTTGTTTTATAAATTGTTCCTTAAATGAAAAGAATCAACATATTCATTTATAGAGATGCACCGAATATTCATGCTGCGTTTTTGGTGGATAAAACGTATATTGGGTTCTATCGAATACTTCAATGTTCAGCAACTAATAGTAAACAAATTCAAATGTTTGATAATTAGAAATCAAACTTTTTTTGTCATATATTGAATGAAAGTTACAGTATAGTATAATTCAAAATTAATTGAAACTGTTACTTAACAATTTTATCATATTATAATAATTTTAATGAGAGAAAGAAAAAAACTCTCTTGTTAAATTTAAATTGTGTTGCTTTTCAATGTTTTCTTAATTCTTAATCATTATTTATTATCATGTTATTAAAATTTAATAACCCTTTGCACTTATAGAGAAATCAAAAATATCTGGCAATGTTGGACTTTCTTAATTTTAATGATGATCATACAATTTATCAGTTACCAAAGAGAATAACATACCACAAAATCAGTTGAAAAAATTGTAATTTGTAATGATAATTTAAACAACTTTGGTTTCTATTTGTATGTAAGATAAATGCAAGATTCCTTATTTATGACATAACAGGTTGCCATGATTATGAGTTCTCAAATCATATACAGTGTTTATATGAATCATGTTTGTTCTAAACTGTAAAGCAGCTAATTCAACAAAGCTGGGTTTTGTTCGGATTTATTTTAAACTTTATATATATATAGATTAACAATTACACTTAATGTGGATAAATTTGCGATGTAAAATGGAAATGCGTTTACATCCCCCCCCCCCCCCCCAAAAAAAAAAACATTGGCATAAAATTGATATTTTGTCTGGGGCAGTTTTTTCCAGCGCGGAAACAACTGACATGAAAAATAACATATTATAATTAGGCAAGACATTAAAAAAAATTAAAAAATTGATTTGAATTTTGACATCTTGAATTCAAATTATGTTTTTCGCAATCACGAGTGTGTGTTTGTGTCTGTGTGCAGGCATGTGTGTGTGTGAAGGTATGTGTGTGTGCAGGCCTTTGTAAGTGTGTGTGTGTGCGCGTGTATGCGTGCGTGCGTGTGTGTGAGGGATATGAACGCAACCTAGAGACGGTGCTCGCTAGAGGGGCAGCATGGGAGAGGCAGGTCGAAGGTGGTGCTGCAGAGGGTGATGGCGGGGGAAAAATCATCTAACATCATTCAACAGTCAAGTGAAAGCAATAAGCAATCGTGATTGCTCAAAAAAATGAAATAGCAGAAAATAAACCTAAAAAATACATTACAATAAAAAGCAGAAAAATTTCGCATTAAAAATATAACACTGTTATAAAATCAAATATCAGAACGAATGTGATTTTTATTAGCGGCTGGTGCTGCAGAAAAGAAAATATTACAGCGTTAAATCCAGGGCTGTGGAGTCGGAGTTGGACTGATTTTGGGGTAAAGGAGTCGGAGTCGTTAAAAAACATGCCGACTCCGACTCCAGGATTTTTTTTCTTTCATTTTCACTGACTCTCCTTACATTTTTTGAAAACTGACCACTAATTGGTTCGATTACATGTATAAAAAGCTACAAATGAGAAAATAACTGCCGTTATGGCAATCAGCTAGCATGAGCGCTTACCGAACATTCTGTAGCCGTCCCCTAGTTTGCTTGCTTTTTAACTTAACTAATAGCAACTGTCATCAAACGGTTTTGTTGCCTAGCATTCCCAAGTAATCACTTTCAAATAAAAATAGAAGTATAGTGTTTTGTTCGATCTCAGTTATAAAATAGTAAAAGGAATGTAACAATTTAGTAAGCGGAGACCCGTATCTCGGGTTTAAACTTTTGAGGGTGTTCGGCAAATTCAAATAAGTTCTTGCGCGAAAGCACGAATCCAAAAGATCCGATGAAACAATCTAATGTTTTTTAAAAATTATTATTAAGAATATTTCTATAAGCTTAGTTCTCACTAAAAAGTATGGAACAAAATAAGTGTAAATGATTTCTTGGTTACAACACTCAATAATTAGTTACTAATCTTAAAATATTCATATTAAGGGTAACTCTAAAGCAGCCAATAAAATTTAAATTAAAAATTTTTAAGCTAAAAAGCTATATCCATATTTCAGTTTTAAAGGGGTGACCCACTTTCCCCAAACAACCCCAAAAGTAATTTTTAAAAAAGTTTCTTGAATATTTTAATTGCATTGCATTGCTTGAATATTTATCATTTCAAGGGCATTTTAAAGGAATTTCGAGGTTGTCAAAAACTTACCAGTGGGAATTATAAATATATTGTGTTTTTTTACCCATCCCCCTTCTGCTTTTCTTTGTTTCAAAGTCCTTTTTATATATCAATACAAAAAATACTTTCCTGCAGTTGAGGCTAACCTAACCTGGCAGTGTCTAATGCTGTGATTAGGATCTGCGTAGAATTTATATTGCTGCCAAGTTAGGTTTGCCCTAACTATAGTGATGTATTAATGAACAGTTATTAAGTCATAGAAACATTGGTTGAATATATTGAATGATATTTTTACATTAGAAGTGAATAAAAATAAAAATCAATAATTTTCGTTTTTGAAGATTCCCCAGTAAATTTTTCTGGCTGCGCTACTGACCCACGAGACCGAGTGGATGCCCCCCCCCCCTCCTTGAAAAAAAAAAAAGAAAAAGTAATCATTATTCATTCTCTGTAGTGTAACATACTTGATCACATAATAAATTTATGTAGAAAGTTTATGAAGTACATTTTGCAAGTTTTTCTTATAGCGTAAGAACATTAATCACATTACTTACCTAGGTTTCTTTTTTTGAGTAAATTTTAATGCATTACGATTGTTTTTGAGAAAACCAGTAACGACTTTTATATTTCTGAGAAGAGGAAATAATTTTTAGAACAAAATACTTGAATTAAATACCGTTTTTTATAAAGTGGTGGGGGGGGGGGAGCATTTCTTATTCAATCAAATGAAAATCAATTGCTATTCTGTCATACCGCTCATTGGTTTCTTGACTGAAAGTAGATCCTGCTTAATAAGTCCCCCCCCCCTCTTCTGCCGAGCGTACCAAACATTTTAATTTCTCATTTTTACCCCGTAAAACTGCGATTCCATGTACGGGCTCGACTAACATAAAAATCAGTTCCGTGTGAAGTATGCCAAAGCGGATTAATTCGCCAAGCAGGCAACTGCGAGTGCGGTGTCTTATCGGAGATCTTCCTTACAAACCTACAGGCGGTCTTTTCACTCAGTGTTTTTCCTCCGCGCGTAATGACGTCACTGACAAGTTAACTTGCAAGCTAGTATAGCAATGGCCACATTGAAAGCAGATTTAAAAAAAAAAAAAAAATCGCCAAATTTTTCGCCAAGTTGGCGACAAAACTTGGCAACCAAAAGACTGGCGATATATCGCCAAGTGACCGCCAAATTATAACACCACTTGAGTTTGCATCGAAATTAACAATGATTTCCCCCCAAAAAGGTGCAAAAGACCCCTTTAGAAACACCCGAATGCAACCAAAATAGGAGGTGCACAACTAGACCCCACTACGAGTCTATGTACCAAATTTCAACTTTCTAGGACATACCATTTTTGAGTTATGCGAGATACATACGCACATACGCACATACGCACATACACACATACGCACATACATACAGACGTCACGTGAAAAGTCGTTGTAATTACCTCGGTGATGGTCAAAATGGATATTTTGCGTGTCTATACATTCTTAGGCACTTTTCCGCATGTGGTCGAATCGAAAAAAAAAACTCAACATTCATTTGGGGGTGAGCAAAATGGAAATTAAGGGCGATTTTTGAGTGAAAATTTTTTCGCGAATACAATACTTCCTTTTTTGTAAAAGGAAGTAAAAAAAACACAAGACAGGGAAATGACACCCAGGGTACCGATGGGAATAGAACCCTCGACCTCCGGCACGCGAAGCAGGTGCTTCCACCGCTCAACCATGGAGAACCCGAACATGCCATTGATGGACAAATTACTCGTACTGTTTCATTTGTTCATTGCGTTGCAGCGACCTTAGCTGTGCTTTAAAAACTTATATTTCAAATAAAAAACAATAAACGTTTAATATTAACGAAAAGCTGAAAGTTTAGAAAATTGATATCAGATGTGAGGCAGGAGGAACCTCTTATCTAGCGGCCATACATACAATCCCGGAAACTGCGTTTTACATTGTATTCCAAATTCCAATCCATTTCAAACCTTCATGCAAATTTCTAGATACTTCAATCCGAAAGTAACTATAAGTATTTGAGAATTCGTTTACCTCGAAATTAATTCAGTGAAACTTCGATTTTACGTTTCTCAGACACTGGGTTTAAAAACGTAAAATACGGGAAAACGTAAACTGCGGGAAATACTTTAAAAGAAAGAATCAAAAAGAAAAATACTAAAGGCAGTAAACATGACTCTTTCAAAAGGTATAATGTCTATATTTTATGAAAAAAACGCTATTATGCATACCATTTTAAGATCATTTTAACACATTTAGTTGCGAATCCTGGCGTTTAGGTTAAAAATAGTCCGTAATACTGCCGTGCTAAGCACAAAAGTTGTATCTGCACTTTTTATTAAAATTGAGTTACGATCGGTCACATATTTTACTTAAATGCAATGCTTGATGGTCATTTGTGAATGGGGAATATATTTTTTAAAAAATCTGAAAAAGTTGCATCTGTATCAAATACATGGAGGCACACAACCTTAAATGGCAATTTCTCATTTTGTATTTCAGATGCAGATACCACTTTTGTGCTTAGCGCGGCAGAATAGTGGATTGTTTTTTAGTCGTTGAGTTCCAAGTGATTGCAGCGTCTTCCAGGATTGAAATGCTTTGACTGTAGACAGGAGTCTGTGGAATGCATTTATGTTTTCATAATTAGCTTTTAACAGCGTGGATTAGCATTTAAAAAGCCCAAAAGATTTTTTTTTTTTGCTTAAAACTTTTTTTTGAGCTTGACTAACTGTAACTACTAAAACTTGCTTGATTTTTTTTTCTTACCATGAAAAACGTAAAATGCGGGAAATTCCATAAGAAACAAACTTACATTCCGGGTTAAATTAACATTATTACTATGCCGAAAAAATGAGAGGAGATGAAAAAAAACGCAGATTAAGGGAACGTAAAACCGGGGTTTCACTTTATCTCAAAATTTTCAAACTTTATCACTGAGATGGTTCATGGGCTTTCGGAAATCATCGAAGAGCTGGAAAATCAAAAAAAAAAAAAAAATGAGACGTCTATCTTATCTCTCGTAATGATTTTGGAGGCGAAATTTAGGCAAGTAATCGAAATTGAAGATTAATGATGATTTAATATACCTTCGATTACTCCATATTGAAAAAGGCTCTTTAACTAGATAATTAATGATCTCATTAAAGTCGAAACTGAAGAAATCATAACGATAAATTGTCATCAGAAAAAATGGAAAGGAATCAATCATCATGTTAAACAGTTTCAGACAGATTGACTTCTGTAGTGAGATGCACTTTTTACCATAATTTGATGGAAGAACAAGAAGAAAATAAAGCTTTTTTCTCATTAGGTGTTTAATGAATGTTGAAGAAGGCAAACGTAATATTCGTATAACGGTATTAGCGATACTATTAGTGAATTTTTTGATTTTTAAGGTTCAAATAATAAAAGTAAGCAATTATGAAGCAGAATTATGGACAAATGGAGACTATTCTAATTTACATTAGAATAATGCCTAATAATATTTGTTTGAAAAATTGAAAAGTAATCTACTAAAATAAAGGAAGACGACGAGTTTACAATATTTTTTTTAAAGATGAAAGAAAGAAAATAAAATTTTTATGTTTATTATGTTGTAAATAAATGAGTTGGTGAATAACATTTCATTGCATTGCGTTTTCATATTTGATTCCTAAATTTTAACAGTACGCTTTCCACCACTAAAGAAAATTACAAAATATTTTTATTTTATTTTTGTAATAGTAAAAAATAACATTGCAGCAAGACTTCGAACGAGAAACAAAACCCCTCCAAAAATATAAGTAAGGAAATACTTAAAAACCCTATTTTATTTTTCCCCTCCCTCTCCCCTCTTTCAAATGCAAATTACATTAGAAGTTATCAGTATTTTTTTACTGCAAGACAACTTTCCCCACTCTCAATCTTATTTGCTAGAAAACCTCCTGTTTACCGCATTTTCAAGCTAAAAATATATCATACTGAAAAGATACACATGCTGGCTGCCTCAAAGGTCAAAGAAATCTAACTGTAATGGGGAGGTCTCGGGTTCGATTCCCGGCTCGGAAATGGATGTACTTTTTTCCTTCTGTCCTTGCCTTTTCTTTGTGTAAATATGTTGTTGTTGTGTGAATGGGGTTCCCTTATGACAGGCCCTTATGGCATGTGTGTACAGTGAAAGTCTGACTTCACACCGAATGACGATACAGTTAGAAAAGTGAAGCAGCGTACCCCAAAATTGCCAGCCTAGCTTTGTATCTTTCTGTTTGCCCTCTGCTAAGAAATTTAAAAAAAAAAAAAAAAA
>NC_072733.1:2202371-2262371 GCF_026930045.1 Uloborus diversus
CATTAATGAATGATTTTTGACAGCAACAAATTGCCTCCTCCAGGCTTCGGGGGGTGTTGATTTACAAAATTCCCTGTGTATGTAATAGGTGAGCAAATAGAGTCGCAAGGTTTCAATGCTATAAATATAAGTAATTGCAATTATATTTTAATTCGCTGTTCTTTAGTTATAAACATACCTAATGCTTATACAATTTTTATTTTTTAAAATATAAATTTCGAAAAATCCTCGATTACACCTTACATAAAAATATACTGTATTTTCCATAGCTAAAATATAAATTTTAAAAAAAATATTTAGATCAGAACAATGTAGAAATCAATACTTTAAATTAATTTTCTTCTACTTCAGTACATAGTCCTTTATTATCATCAAATTCTTACGACTCACAAAATTTAGAAACCGAAATGGATATATATCCTAAACTGTTGAACTTTTGTTTTCTACAGCTGGTCTACCTTAATGCGAAAAAGCTTGATAACTATTGATATCTGCTCGCCTTTCATCATCGTTAGACAAATGCCATATTAGGGATAAAGATGTTGTTCGTTTATTTACAGCCTATATAGATGCAGTAAATTTGAATCCAAATGACCTAGTGATCAATGGTACATTCCTTAAGAGAGCAAGAGAAAATCTTCGAGTGGTAAAATTAAATTTCATGAATTTAAATTTAGATTTTGTAGTTATTCACTGGGATACAAAGCTACATCCAGATGTAACTGGAAAAAGAACGCCGACAGGATTACCGTGATAGCTTCCTTGTCCCTAATATTGAACAGCTACACGGAATTCCTTCGATATTTCTTCAGTTGCTTATGATATCTTATATGATAGCTCTTTATTACTAACTGTTCTAGCTCTAGTGTTTGGTACAACGACTTGCAATACCAATGAATTGTGCATGCAATTTTTTAGAGCAAAAACTGAATGGCGATATATTACATTTGGATTGCCAGCATCCTGCACTTAAAATCGTACTGCAGAGTGTGTCCTTAAAGAAGTTCTTGCCTTTCTTAGTTCTAGATCAGATATTCAATTATTTAAGCGATTCAAAATTTTGTGGAAAGATCTCCATCATTCAGAACTTATAACATTTCAATCAAGTACACATACCATTTAAATTCTAAGAAAGACGAAATTGATGACGTATGATTTATTGTTCGTAAAAAGCGGAATTGAGAAAGATTACAGATAATTCTCATAACTCGTAATAATATTTCCTGGTAAATTTCCTCCTACAGGGATATGTATTCGGCAACCTGGAGCATATCCCTGAGCCACATAGGTGGCAAAAAGAATTTTTGTTTAAAAATTTTATATTTAGGAAACAATTTAAATTGACCTTACATGAAAAGAAAGCCCTTCAATGTTGTTTTACAAAGCTGTTTTACAATTAAATGCTGTATGAAGATATGGTTTTTCGCAGCAACCTAATCGAGGCTTTTTTGAAGAATATAATATGTCTGAAAAACTAGCAGCGTACAAAATGACGACAAACATGCAGCAGAAGCAGTGATAGTAAAATTTATAAATCACTAATAGTATTTAGGGGATAAACTAGTAGCTTTGTCCGTATTGGATGAAGGAATTAACTTTGAAGATAGGAAAACACTAGTCCAAAAAATGCTTGTGATAAGGAAGACGTGTCTGATGACTGTTTAACAAATTTCAGATAACTGTAGATGATTTGGAATACTTTCTTGGTAAAGATCTTCCTCTTCATAGAATCAATTACGAGTCAATAAAACTGTTTGATAAGTTAAAAATACTAAAAGATTTTTTCAATTTTATCCTCATTCACGGCAAAATGAAGGAAACTCTTTAAAGGGAAGAAAGATCGTTAAAATACTGAAAAATGTGAATGATACAACTGAAAGAGGAGCACAATATTAATCGAAGAATTTCGCAGCTAATTTACCGAATATGAGTCACAAAAACAATTTATTTTACAGACCGTCCAAGACTATCGCAAAAAAAATACACACTATCGAGATACATTGGGAAAAGCGTACGATTAAGGAAAGTTTCTAAAGCATTATTTCATTCTTATTCAACGTAAAATTTTTAGATGATGTAAAGTAATTATAAATATTATTCTTAGTGCTACCTCACTGTAAAAATATTTTGCAAACCTAGGAGAAACGATGTACTGAGTAAAATTTCGAAGATTTGTGAGAAAATTATCAAAAGTGTTAAAGTTCAACGGCCTAGGGGCACGTGTTATTATTGACCGATCGAGTTCAAATTTTGCACACGTTACTTTTTATTATAGTGTCACAAAACTAGGGGGCGTCACTTGTTGAATTCCGAAATTTTTTTCCCCATATAAATAAGGACCACCCTAATATATATATATATATATATATATATATATATAAGCATTTTGATTCCTTTATGCCAAATATAACGATGATTTCACGAATTGGATTATTAACAAATTCACATTAATGAAAACCATTTTCAAAACAGCTTTAATTCCAATTTAATAGTTAAAGTGAGCATAAAACATTATTTTAAGTACTGTTGAGGACATCGATAAACCGAATGTTTAGCTTATAATTTTATTTATTTTACTAGGAAATGTTTTTGAAAAAAAATGATAAGAGGAAAATAAATCATATTCAACCTATCTGTAGTAATCAAAGAGGTAATATCTTCTTTCTGAGCACTGATAGAAATAATTTTTTTTCAACTTTCTAAAGTTTTGAAAAATACCTAACAACAATTCTCTCAACGTTCTTATCTTTTTTTTTTTTTTCAAAAACGCTACTTGAATGATCAAAAAAGAACTTTTTTAATTACTTACTAACTAAGTTTAAAAAAATAGAGCTTAGGGCCATTCAACGGAAAACGGTAATTTTGTCCCGCACGTAACGCTTCATATATTTCATAAAAAATAATAATTTTAAAGGATGATGAACAAAATTTTGTTGCTTAAGAAATCACAAACGCATGTGTGACTTTTTAAGCAAAAGCTTTCTTCAAAAATTATTTCTTTTTTATGAAATATAGGAACCGTCACGTGCGGGATAAAATGACCATTTTCAATTTAATGGGCATATAAATATTTTTTAATGGTTTGAATAATTATTTCTAAACTAATGAGACATGTTTCCTTTACGTCGGAACCATGGCTTTCAAAATCTGCAATTTGTTTCTTCATATCTGTATTAATAGAGCAAAAATTTGTCGCACGTGACACATGTAAGTAGATTTTATTTTAAATTACAAAATTGTTCAATAAAAATATAATTCTGTCAGGAGTATCTTTGTATCAAATGTAAATATTTAAAAAATCGCTTACCCCTGTTTCATTAAAATATTAAGAGATGTGATAACATTTTAATGAAATTTAAGCGTATTTTTGACCCGCACGTGGCGGTGGAATGGCCCTCAGATTATTTGATTTTCCGATGCTTCTGCCAACACAAATAATAAATGTCTCATTTTTCATTAAAAGGAAAACTTCCGAAATGCAATTGATGTATTGGAAAATTAAATTATTTTGCTAAATTTCGTTTTTATTGGACTTCACAACTTTTTTATTGTATCGTATAAACAAGATGTTGTGCCAATAGCAATTCTAATTTGGTTAACAAAACGGAATTGAAACAAAATCGAGGGATATGTAAGCCTCTTCTTTCTAGACGCTTTCGTAACAATTTTACCATTCTTAAGTAATGGATAACTTAGATGGATTTTGCTTCTTGTTTTCCAATTTCAATCTCATAGCATTTTAGGCTACAAACTGTTCTGCTAATTGCAGTACGAAAAAATATTTTTTTTTAAATAATTTTATTTACAAATATATTTTGCTTTTTAGCATTAAAAAGCATTTAATAAGCTAAATCCCCCTTTTGTTAACTTTCTAAAGCAATACTGTAATCCAGTAAAAGAGAAAAATATGAAACACACACACACACAATCGCATCAACAGCACTGAGCGACAAAAGAAAAAAAAAAAAAAAAACTCACAAAGTGCTTGCGACAAAATTCTTGCTGGTTTTTATGTAAACCTAAAGTTCAAATAGGACCATTGTTTCTTTCCATCACCCGCCACCTCCTTGAAGATAGCTAACCTCATTTTTTTTCAGTTGTCGACAGTTTAATACCTTTTTTTGTGTGTGTGGTGGGGGGGGGGGGGAGAGGTAGTATTATATAAGTCGGTAACATTCTTATGAGGGTCTATAGAAGTGAAAAGTTTAAAATCATGAATATTTAAAGCAAGGAGCGAGACTCATGGGGGCCCAATGTCCGAGAAAAATTTTACTTTGTAAAAACTGTAAAAACACCTTGCAGGAGTTGCATGTTGCATACGAATCGCAGCGCAGATCTTCACTAAGAAACCTTCCCGTATTATTAATATTTGGGGCCGTGGTAACCCGATCGGTAGAGTGTCGGATTCGGGGCCGGAGGGTCCTGAGTTTGAACCTCGGTGGTCGAAGACCCACCGTCGTCATTAAAGGGGACTGGGCGACGTTAAATATGCTCGTAGTCTTAATGTCCTCCAAGTGAAACGATACCTCTGGGGGTGCTAGCACCAGGTAGCTATTAGCTCCTGGACTAGTTCTAAATTCTCATTAACTGTTCGATCCGGTGATGGTGCTGCCATCTATCGGTATATAAAATAATGGAGGCAAGGCACTTAGTATGCAGTCCTCGACATAAATACAGTTGTGGTCAGTTGTGACTCTGAATAGGAAGAGGAATTATTAATATTTTTTCAATCGTCATTCACATATGTAATAAATATAAAACATGAAATTAAATATGCTTATAACACAACATTGAGTGTATAATTTTATTTCTGGGGATTGCACTGCCGTATTGTTTATCAGTAATTGAAGAAGTGACAAACAATGGGAGATACAAACAAAGGCGACTCATCCAGCCGTCAATGGGAGCTAGTATAAAATTAAAAAACCGAGCACTTAAGTAAGGAGTTAACATTAGTATTTAACACTTTGCACATTTCTAACAGACCATCGAAGCTTATTTGATACACTGTTGATCATCTAAATTTCCTATTAGTGGATGTGCTGAGAAAGTTGTTCTTACAATTCATGTTTTCTAAAACTCTTTTGTTATTTTGCTTTGAGCATTTCAAGATGAACCCCATGTAGTTTACAGGCAAGGGCCGCTGTCTTTTACCAGATTACTCTAGCTCGATATCCAGTATGGGAAAAATCAACTGTTCGAGAATATTTTTCAATGTCATTCATACTTTACTTGGGATACTTTAATTCGCACTCCATGTAATGATGTGATTTCCTAACATCTGCGCCATCTTTAGGGGATTAATAGAAACTTCGCGGACATTACGAGTACTTTATCGCAGAAGTGTAAATCATTGATGTGAATTCATTATTATTTTTATGTAAATGTGTTTCCTCTAGAGCTGTTAAATGTTTCAATAAACGACTTAAAGCTTACACTGGATGTTCAACTTTTCCTAACACAATGGAACATACACAGCATAGTTAGTACCTACCACTTTCCCGTGCCACATGACATTTCTGAGACTTCATGCAAATAGATATGAACTGCTGGAGAAAAGTTATCCGTTAGAAGGTATACACATTTTCATGTGTGTGGTCTAGGACTGGGCGATATACCGATATATCATCATATATCGATATATACAGGGTCCATTATGAAAGTAATGTGCATTTACTGGAAAAATATATTTATTGATCTTAATTTGTACAAATGTTCAATATTCTTCAAAATACATTCCTCCTGCATCAATACACTTGCGGAGACGTGTTTGCTACGCCTGAAAGGCACCCTGAAACTCTTCCAAGGGAATGCCTCTCAGGAACGTTGTAACATGGTGTTGGATGTTTCCCAAGGTTCCCCAATGTTTTCCTTTCTTCTCTTTCTCTCTCTTGAGTCGCGGAAACAAAAAGAAGTCACATAAAGCTAAGTAGGGACTGTAAGGGAGTGAGGGATCACCGGGGTGTTGCTCCGGGCCAGGAAGTTGGTAATAATGAAGGCTGTGTGGCTGATCGCATTGTGCCACTTCCCAGACTGTGATCTTGAAATGCAGTCGTCCTTGAAGGCTTCTTGCAGCATCTGGAATGTTTTGGTTGCATTTTTTCCAAGCCTCACGCAAAACTTTATGGCGTATCGTTGTTCAAGCGAACGCTCCATTGCGTTACGTTACAAAAGTTGAAAACATACTTCAAGCGGAGGCACTTATCTCCGCTCACACTGCTCGAAAGCTACTGATGACTGAATGCATTGAAAGGGCATATCCCGCACCACATTTCCCAGCCGGTTTTACCGTGCTGCCATCTATCGTCGTGTCACAATAACATTATGTTCATTACTTTCATAATGGACCATGTATCTATTACCGCGATAACGATACTTAGATTTCTATGCGTCCGATATATCGTTTGAAACAGAAATACGGGACATAATTACGGAGAAATTTAAATACTAACTCAAAATACATAATCTTTGATAGTTCTGGGTGATGGGTGAGTGTTTGAAATTTCAAGAAATTATCTGCATTCTTCAACCAGTAATTTAATATTTAATTATAGTAAAAGGGGAAATAAACAGGGCCGCCGAAGATCAAGGTGGGCCCATTGTCAGTTTGGTCTCCGGATCCTACCCCACTATAAAGTTTTCAAAAGCAGGGCCCTTCTAAGGACCGTGCGCCTGGTTTCTGACAAGGCTGATATGGCCTCTCGTAGGCCCTGAAAAGTGAATGCGTGTTGCTTAAAAAAGCATCTTAATGCAGCAATTAAAAATTAACCAATTGAGCTATCAACACGATTCATAATTCTAATCAAACGTAAACCATTGATATTACGCTGAATAAAAAGTTTGTGAAAAATACTGAAAAGAAATATTTGTATTAAAAAATAAAAACAAAAAAAAAAAAAACTAATGAGATTACTTCTGTCGTATATTTATCTCACTAGCGGTAGAAAACTCATCCCTTTCGGACCGCATAAGCTGAACGAATACAACTTATAAGTCCCGAATTAAGAGGGAAGATATTGACTTCGTTCATAACACACGGCACCACTCGAAACAGAATTCAAGTACCAATTTTAAATCGTTATTGCTGGCAGCCCTGATGAAACAAGCTTCTTTTTATCCCTCTGATTTCTCTTTTTGTTAGTGTTGCTTACATTACACATGTCCTTACGTACTGGGGATCTTACGGTATTAAATGTGTTGATTTGGAAAGCTTTTGTACAAAGTTATATTGAAAAAACCGTCTCGTCCTTAATTTTTGCTCACCAGTGTATATTAGGATTTCCGGTTCTGCGAAACATCGATTGTTGTAGAAAATCGAGAAATAACTTGCATTTCTGAACTTGTATGGTTTTTGCAAATTATGTAAAGGAAGGAAATTTTAATGTACAGACTATTTAAATATGGATGTTACCCCCCCCCCCTCGAAAGTTTACATCGCACCTTCTTCCCCAACCTAAAAATGTTATTCCTCAATAATGAGATCTGTTTCACAAAGACTTGAAAATTTTCAAGTACCCTTTGTAAAACTTCAACAATTTGGTCTGCTTTTGACCCCCTTCACCACATGAGGGGGGGAAGGATCGTTGTAGCAAATATTATTGATAAAATTACAGAAATACTACTTACCGAGGGCTTTTATCAATTGCAGATCTTGATATGCATGGATATATGTCCAAGTGCCCCCCTCCCCCAAAAATGATCTCAATTAAAACGAACCCTCCTACCGAAAATAAACATGATATCTCATTAAAGTGACTAAAATTCGTTTCAAAAACCTTCATTAATTATTTCAGTGACAAAGTCTGTCTCATGCCCCCCCCCCCCCAAGGAGGGGCACTTGTACTTCAGCTATTATTATTAGAATAAATTGCTGAAATATTTATGGATCAAGATTTACGATGATCCATAAATCGTAATCAATGATTTATGGATCATCATAAATTGAAAGAAAAAGAACTTTTCTATAATGCAGATCATGTAGCTAGGAGTGCCGATTCTGCCCAAATGCGTTGCCCCCCCCTCAATTTTACCAAGCCCCCCCCCCCCCCAAAAAAAAACAGGATCCTCAAAACAGCTCCACTAGAAAGGATCTCAAAAAAAAATTTAAAAAAAAGTTGAGAAAATCTGAAGGTATTTGGCCCACTTCATAAGCCTACATCTTAAGACAATCTGCAGACTGAAGATCTCTAGATTTTCTGCAGAATGTTCTGAAGTTGAGAAAATCTGAAGGTATTTGGCCCACTTCTTAAGCCTAAACCTTAAGAAAATTTACAAACTTAAGATTTGTAGATTTTCTGTAAAAAGCTCTCAAGAAAATCTTCAAATTTTTATTCTCAAGGTTTTCTTAGAATATATAGGCTGAAAGTGGGCCAAATAACTTGAGATTTTCTGAAGGTGGGTGATTCTGAAGATTTTCTTTAAAAATGAATTTTTCAGAAAATTTTATTTATTTATTTTGAAAAATACAGTAATTAAGAAAATATTCGAACTCTCTCCCTCAAAATTGTATAATGAGAATGTATTTAATCTAGATTTGATTATGTGTGTAGATCATCCACATAAAAGCTTAAGAAGCATTTGAAATTTCAATTTATACAATGAGATGCTGTCATAAAAAAAATTTCCTATCAGAAATACCTTTGAATGTATTACTTAAAATTAGTTCAGTAGAATAAACCTGAAGTCTTTTTTTTTTTTCGATGGGTTTGACAAAAATAGATACCTTTGAATTAAGATTTTTTAATTCAGACTAAAATGTGTTCACCCTACTGATGTGTGCAATGCTTTTTTTATTTTTATTATTATTGTATTGTTGGGTGCTATGAATAGGATTCTCTTTTATTTTGCAGAAGGTATGAATTTTTGCATATATTGATCAAGTATTTCAAATATAAATTGACAACAGAAATCCATTCCACTTCAAGAACAATTATATTGTTGAAAATTTTGTTGTTAAAAGTATTTTATTAGCAACCGGAGAAGTGGCATGCATCTGAGTATTTTTCCAATCAAAGTAGGAATATAATTTAAGAGCAAGAAATAACCTTGAAATATATTTTTTTTTTTACACAAATATATATTTGCTCTACTCTGATTTTGAAAATATTATGTGTATGTATACGCACACAATATACATTTTTTGTTCTGATACGAGATATTTAGCATCAACTTTGCACTTCTGAGACTTCCAAAATTATGTTATTTTAACTAAATTTCTTTATTCCCAAATATATAAACATACAGTGGCTCCCAAAAGTGTTTCTACACTTTGAAATTTTTTAGTAAAACCAAAATAACTCAAAACTGAATTCGAATATAAAGTCCAATATTTTTTCACATCATTCCTATGTCATTCTAAATACAACCCATTGGTTTTTTCCAAAATATTGACGGATCTTCTTCTTGAAATAAGTCAGAAAACGAAGAGACAGAGAAATAACACGCCACAAAAGTCATCGTACCCTCAAATATTTTCGAATAAGTTCATGATTAAAATTATCATATGCTGTTTTATTAATATTTTTGCATTGTGTTGACCCTTTTAAGTCATTTGGCTTTAATTTTTTGTTTATTTCTTCCTTAATATATTGTGTATTACTGTGAAATGGCTGGTATTCGTAAAAAACTGCAAACGCCATTCAAAATTTGAATTTTTTTTCCCACAGTAGTGGTAAATTGGTTTGAAATGTCTCTAAATTAGTTTATTTGTTTGTATAGTAAGGTGCTTGATAAAATGCTTTAAAGAAAGGAATCGGACCGAAAACAAGGTAAGAAAAGGTCAACCGGCAAAGTTGACAAAACGTTATCGTAGATTTAAAGTTAAAAAATTTATGAAAAATACACATTTGAGTCCTGTAAAAGTTTCTGCAGAGTTAAATGAAACATTTTACATTTAATTTTCACCTAAAATTGTTCGCCTAGCTCTTTGATTAGCTGGATTAAATGAGACCTCTTTCCGCAGAAATTTTCTTGGTCGTGCGAAAAACAGAAAGCTTACGCCTTTCGTCCCAAAATCAATGATAAATAAGCTAAAAACAGTTTAGAATCATGTCTTACTTACAGATAAAAATTAATTCAACATTTTTGGTTAAATTGTTGTATAACTGTAAGTAGAAGAAACAATTAGGAACTTAATCTTAAGAACTTAGTTGGATCAGTTAATCAGGACGGTGAAGGTGTTTTAGTGTGAGGGTGCATATCAGCATCAGGACTTGGTAATTTGTAATTTTTTGATGAAATAATGAATCATGCTGTTCCTTTAAGCATTTTAAAAACCAATTTTGAACTCTTAGCCAAAAATTTGGTTATTGGAAACAACTTTGTTTTTTATCAAGATAACGATAAGAAGCACACGGTTTTCAACGTTTGCATCTCAGTGCCTCAAAAATTGTCCTGAAGTTTAGAAAATATCCCCTCAATCTCCAGATTGTAACTTAATGTAACGTATTTAGAGGTATCTGGAGGCTAGATTACGAAAATAGGGCTTTAAAACGAAAATAGAACTAGAAATAGTAATACTCGAAGTGTGGTAGAACACTTACTCAGAAGGAACTACGAGGAATAAATTAAAAAATTTGGGGCAATCTCGAAAAGTTTAACAACTGTCGCAGAGGAAGAAAATAGATGCTACCTCGGCAATGGGATCCAGGACAGGATAAAAAAATTGATTTTAAGCTTTTTTAAATACTTATTGACAAAAAATGAAAGACGTATGCAGCAGGTTTCTAGCAAGGGGTACTGACCTGATAGTAAATGTGTCGGCTATCTTGTAGCACGTCTGCCTTGCACGCTTTCGCTCATTCTCCATTTTGTTCTTAAGATCGGGTTACTTATTAATTAGACATTTTCTTATTACATTCAAGTTTTCATTTAAATTTTTCACTATATAGTCAAGTAATATGCGTCTATCTTTCCATGCTTATGTCTACTGGCTCAATTAATTTTTATCTATACATTTGATATTTGAGTCTTATTATGAGAAATTTGTTTTTCTTTAGGTTACTTCTATGCATTTACTCACATTCAACTGTAGTTTTAATTTCGTGCAAATAACGCAATAAATAAAAATAATCATAATAAAAGTAAAAACAAAAAACCCGAACATATCAAATAAAACTAACAACGTTTCAACACCTACCAAAACATGCAATAAAAGCAGCACGTGAGCGAAAGTGTGATTTTTTTTCTCACATTAATATAAAAATAAAAGCACAGTAGGGACATAAAAGACTCAATTTGCATTAAACGAAAACAAAGAAAAAAGCTGACAATTAAAATATCTAAAGAATTAACTAGTAAATTAAGCACGTGTTGCACGTAACGAGCCCAGCGATTTGGCGATATACGGTAGTAAAGAAATCACATGACAACAAAAACCCTGTAGAAAAAAAACTCTTAGCTCAATTAATATGAGCAAAAACAGTTTAAAGACAAAATAAAGATTAGAATTATAATAATAGCGAAAAGAAAAATCGAATGAGCGAAAGAATGGAAGGGCATACAAACACGTAAACAATCGCCGGTAAAGCTGGAAGCCAGGTCTCTTCACTTCATGTCCGAAACTGATTAGTTTGGAGCAAAAAAAATATGAAAAAACGTGATTCATAAATCATTAAATTTTAAAAATCTACAACGAATTAAAAAGGAAAAAAAAATACAGCACTTTTGGACAAACTATCAGAATATGAAATAGTGTTGTATTAATTTTCATTGTCGTGAATTGCTTAGATTTTGCTGGACTCTAGATTTTGCAATGGACAGGAAAGCTATTGCGCAATCAGAAGTTAATTTCATTTATAGATTAGTTCTTTTATTATCAATCGTATCTTGTTTTTATGAATAAAAATGTAGATATATGTGTTCAATTAGTATAATTTTAATTCAAAAAGTAAAAATCAAAATCATGATATCAGTTATAAAAAAATAATTTAAATAAATTCTTGATAAAGTAAAAAGGAATTTGCAAATTTCTAGTTTCTATATTCAAACACATAACAATAGCATTGTACTATCACAGATTATATTCTTAAAATCTAAAGGATACTTATTGTTCACAATAATTTCTTGAACATCAAAAACTCCATTCGACATCAACATTTAATAAAAGTAAAAATTCTCAGAGGGCAATTTTATGACTAAAAATTTAAATTTATATAACTTTGCATTGCTTACTTTTTTTTTAGAATCTCAAATTTTCAGCCATTGTAAAAAAAAACGAGCTGATGTGTGAATCACATGACTTCCTTTTACTCCAATTTAATGTCATTTCCCCATTACTGGCAATTTTAATGTGATTCAATAGTTTACCCTCTCTTTCACCAACAGTGGCCAAATAGAAAAATTAAAAAAAAAATCGCCAAGTTTTTTGGCGAAGAAGACAGGCGATATATCGCCAAATGTCCACCAAATTATAACACCGCATGAGTTTACACCGAAATTAGCAATGATTCCCCCCCCCCCAAAAGGGTCAAAAGATCCCTTTAGAAACACCCGAATGCTACCAAAAAGGGAGGTGCACAACTACACTCCACTAGGAGTCTCCGTACCAAATTTCAACTTTCTAGGACATACCGTTCTTGAGTTATGTGACATAAATACGCACATACATACTAACGTACATACAGACGTCACGAGAAAACTCGTTTTAACTAAAATCTCAATATTCATTCAAGAGTGAGTAAAATGGAAATTAAGGTCGATTTTTGAGTAAAAATTTTGTCGCGAATACAATACTTCCTTTTTTGTAAAAGGAAGTAAAAAAAACGAAGTCATATTTTGGTATAATTCTCTACATAGTCTAATATTTTCGAGGGCCCCAGAAACTAGAGGGCCCTAAGGAGGGTTTTATAGGCCAAATAGCTAATCAGATCCGGATGTTCGCTCTTAGAAGAAAAAAAAATCGTCGCCAAGTTGGCGAAAAAACTTGGCGACCAAAAGCTTGGCGATACGTCACCAAGTGTTTACCAAATTATAACACCACTTAAGTTTGCATTGATATTAACAATGATTTCCCCCCAAAAAGGTGCAAAAGACCCCCTTAGGAACATCCGAAAGCAACCAAAAGGGGAGGTGCACAACTAGACCCCACTACGAGTCTATGTACCAAATTTCAACTTTCTAGGACATACCATTTTTGAGTTATGCGAGATACATACGCACATACGCACATACACACATACGCACATACATACAGACGTCACGAGAAAAGTCGTTGTAATTACCTCGGTGATGGTCAAAATGGATATTTCGCGTGTCTATACATTCTTAGGCACTTTTCCGCATGTGGTCGAATCGAAAAAAAAACTCAACATTCATTTGGGGGTGAGCAAAATGGAAATTAAGGGCGATTTTTGAGTGAAAATTTTTTCGCGAATACAATACTTCCTTTTTTGTAAAAGGAAGTAAAAAAAATGCATAAACAGTCTGTTTCACAGATTTTCTGGCGAAACGCCCTGGAGGGTCTATCCCCCCCCCCCGCAAAAGGGCGAAAACCCCTCATGTAAACTCCTGAGCATTAAGAGCCTGTGTCATATTTAGCAATGATCCGATGCAAACTGTGGATTAGTATTAAAATAATCTCCATGGGGGGCGACCCCCCGCCCCCACAAACGGACGAAAACCCACCTGTGCGAGTTCCTGATCAAAGGATCTCTGTGCCAAATTTGAGAAAAAAAAATCCGACGAAAACAGATATTGTAAAAGAACACATACCAATAAGGGGGGGTCTCCCCCCCCCCGTCCACACAAGTCGAGATTCCCCCTGCGTAAATTTCTGAGCATTGAAGGACCTTTGTTCAAATTTAGCAAAGATCCGATGTAAAATGAATTTTTATAAGAACCCCCCCCCGTGGGGGTCGACCCCCTACAGGAAGCAAAAACACCAATATGAGCTCCTCTGATCAAAGGACCTTGGTGCCAAAATCACTTAAGATCCAACGAAAACTGAATTTGAATAAGAAAAACCTTTTCGAATGTGGGGTGGGATAATCGACCCCCCCCCCCCCTCACCATAGGAATGAGAAGAATCCACCTCTGTGAATTCTTGAGCATCAAAGTACCTTCGCACAACATTTATAAAATGAATAATCGAAAAAAAAAATTTAAACCTTCGAAAAAGAAAATCGCAAAAATCATTGTTCGTTTCGATGTTAAAGGTATCTGCAGATTTTTTTCAGATTTTACTTGAGCGTCAAATGGTTTTTAAATTTGTGCAGAAATTCTTGAGACAAATTTAGCAAGCTGTGAATGACTCTAAAATGTTTCAAAAAATTCTTGAGATATTTTTGAGGCAAAACAAAATCTTAAAAATATCTTCAGATTTCTGCAGAATTTCTCAAGAAAGCGGCACTTTCTAGAGAAAATTTTGAGATCCTTTTTAGTGGGGAGAGGTTGAATCCTTTTGAAATAACATCTCTAATTCTTTCTGTTACATGGTCTGCCTCATGCAACTCCCCCCCCCCCCTGGGCATATCCCTGCTTTAGCAATTATTATTGCGATAAATTACTTTAATATTTAGCTTTCAAAATGTCCGATAGCTTCCCTCTATTGCAGATCTCAATAAAAAAAATAATATAGTTAGGGAAACACATCCCCCCAACTGCGACTGTAATCGACACCCCTCAATGTACTCCCCTAGTGAAGAGTCCAAAATAGTTTAAAAATAACTCATCTGATAGTTTCAGTGGTATTGTCAGCCTCAAGCCCCCGCCGCCCTTCATATGGGCACCCCAGCTTTATCATTAGAATAAATTGCTGGAATATTTGCTTATCAAGATATTTGATGACTTTTCTGTATTGCAGATCTTATAATGTATGTGATGTAGCTGGGGTGCCAATTTCCTTCCCTAAGTACGGTGGCTCCCCTCAATTTTATCATCCCCCCCAAACAAAAGAAAAACGCCACCATATTTTTTAATGGATTAAAATCCTTCTGTAAAAAATTTAATGGCATTGTCTGCGTCGAAACCTCCCTCCCCCCTGCAAGGGCTGCTATTATTCTTATATATTGTTAATATCATTCGCATAAATTCCCCTTCCCCCCTCAAATTTATCGCGCTTCCCCTAAAACGTGACCTTTTATTGAAGAGACTAAACTCCTTTTAAAATAACTTCTCTGATAACTTCAATTGTATACTAAGCATCAAGACCCCCCCCCCCCCAATGGATACGCCTGCTTTAGCTATCATTATTCGTATAAACCGATGGAATATTTTCTTTTCAAGATGTCCAATGGCGTTTCTCTGTAGCATATCTTAATATGCAAATGATGTAACTAGGGGTGCCCATTCCCCCCGACTGCGATGGCACCCCTCAATTTTACCAAGTCCCCTTTTCCCTCAAGAATTGCGACCCACTAAATAAAAGACTTAAATTCTTCTAAAGTAATTTCTGCAAACGCGTCTGTGGTAAAATCTGCCTCATGACACAAACACATGAGAATCCTTGCTATAGCTATATTATTAGAATAAATTGCTAAAATATTTATTCACCAAGATGTCCTATGGCTTTTCTTTGTTGCAGATACTTATATAATAGGGTTTGCAGTCCCCCTCGCCCATAAAATGTTGAATTTAACTACCTAAATATATCGATATATAAAAAAATATCGATATTTTGAGAACGATATATCGCGGTATTAAAATTCTGATATCGCCCAGCCCTAGGTGTTCCTTCACTAAACGAATTATTACAATATCCTCTTTGATATAGATTACAAGGTATCAATTAACTAAGTTACTAAATAATGAAAAAATACACAATATATAGTATTTTACGAACTTTAAACTAGATTTATTTTCAAATTACAGAAAGACCGCAAGTTAAGAAAAATCTCATTGTAGATTTGAAACATGCATTCCTATATTGATTCGAATTTTAACTCAGGCCAAAATTTATTTCTTGGTAATCAGAACAAGAAAAGATAGACGGAGTTTTTTCAACTTTTTTTACCATGCTTCTAACTTTCATTACATTGCTAAAGCTAGAATTAAATTAGGCGTACGGAACAGTTACTGTAAACTGAAAATAACTCAGTTGTTGGTGGGTCATCTGCTGCTCTTCTTCAAATCTACTGTGAAGCTAATTCGTACAGTCATAGAAAAAAAAAAAAAAAAAAAAAAAAAACGAAACACTCGTTCGTATTGAAAGACTATTGACACTAGAGATACGTGTAAGACGTTATTTTTTCAGGAATAATGTCTTCTTTATAGTTATGTTAGAAAGTTGTTGTTAAGGGGTCGTCTTCATATTAAAACGCACATTAACTTCAAAACTTTCAATCAGAATCCCCCTTTTTATCACACATTTGTGATCAACATCATTTTTTAACTTTGTATACAAAATTTTATTTTATTTGATCGAGCAGTTGCTTCAGAATTCAGTTTCGAATAAATTACTTTTAAATAAAAAAAACCGCCTTCAAAAATACCCAGGAACTAAAATGCAAAAAATAACTGATTATACTTATATTCTATTTACTACCCAAACATAGAAATGAAATTTATTTTACAATTCCAGGACAAAAATCAACTAAACTAAACACCGAATTATAAAATAAACACTGATTTAATTTACTATACGATGAACTATTTTAAATACCTAACTAATTATATACGATCTCTTAATTTTTAATAACCTTTTGAAGTCGGGGCCTCCTATAAACAACTACATAACGTAACTGACAACCCACCGAATCCTGAATTAAACACTAATTTAACTAGACGCGAAATTAGTCTTTAAAACTAAACCTACTCAGTTACGTCAGGTAGTAGTTTATAGGAGGCCCCGACTTCAAAAGGTTATTAAAAATTAAGAGATCGTATATTATTAGTTAGCTATTTTAAATAATTCATCGTATAGTAAGTTAAATCACTGTTTATTTTATAATTCAGTGTTTAGTTGATTTTTGTACTGGAGTTGTAAAATAAATTTCATTTCTATGTTTGGAAAGGAAATAGAATGTAAGTTATTTTATGCTTTTTAGTTCCTGGGTATTTTTTGAAGGCGGTTTTTTTTTTATTTAAAAGTAATTTATTTTTTGCTTTTTAGTGGTGTAAGTAACACGGCGAGCGTCTCGGAGACTGTCGACGACTATGAAGAAAGGCTTTTTCAAATGCGTAACTATGTACAAAAAAAAATTGTCTTCATCATTAGTTCAACTTTATCAAAGTTTGCTTTCCGAAAGCAAATGCGCGAGTCACTAAAAAAAAAAAATCCGACGAAATCGCTTTAAGTTTAAATTTGTAATTTTTAGAATTGCATTATTGTAAATTGTAATTTATAATTTGCAATTAGTGTCATGTAACTCGTGATAAAAGTCGCATGTTTCTTCACATGGCCCCACTATAGATGAAGATTAAAAATTCCACCAGACTGAATTTTATGTTTGCTTCAGAGAATCCTTAATTCAAAATTTTCATTATCATTACTCTTAATAATATATATTTTTAGTACTTTCTTTAACTGTAGGTAAAGAAAGTATATACCTTTGTTTTATGGCCTTTGTTTATCAATGAGTTTTATATTTAATCGTTTGTGAGGGAAATTGCATGAAATTTATTGTTTTACCCTTAACTTTTCCCTAAAGAACAAATACAGTGAATCAAAGATTTGGAACCTAAGTTAGATCACACTGTTAAAAATTCAGGAAGATTTTCTGGTAATTGTTACTGTAAAATGGCGGGCTAACGCATCACTGATTTTTACGGTTATTTTTACCGGAGAAATAAGCGATCCCAGCGCCAATTGGTTGCTGCGGCCTACCAAGGAAACCGTAAAATTTTACTGTAACATTTGATTTTTACGGTAATAGTTACTGGCAACATGGATGCCAGTAACAATTACCGTAAATTTTCCGGAAAATTTTTAACAGTGCACCTCTAAACAAAACCACCACCAAACAAAAAAAAACATAAAAACCGGTTCACTATGTGACACGATATACAAAGTTAATAAAGTACAAATCGATTTAAATGTGAGTATGATATTTGAAGAGTTCGCTCAATTTCATCAAACCTGAACTTGGTTAACATTAGACCGCCGAGGAACTAGGCTGTTTCAAACAAAAAAAGACTTTTCCTTATAGGTACAGGCAGGGGCGTGCACAGAAATTTTGGAGTCCATCACAAATGACTTTTCCGGGCCCTTCTCAATATTGTTTACCCCTATATTTCACCGTTAGTTACAAAAATATTGGGTCCCCTCCAGGCTCGGGCCCGGGCCAACAGGTGTCCCTCCCCCCTCCCTGTGCACGCCCCTGGGTACAGGTGTCTTCGAGTATTTATGGAACATTTTACGAAGGAAAGAGACATCCGACGAGTTCAGAACCTCCTCCTATTTTTTTTTTGAAGCCTGCTTATTAATACAACCCTAATTTCAAATTGAACTGGCGACATCGTGAAATAGTAAATCTAGAATATTGGTCAAACTTCAGAAATCATATACAGTTATAATATATATTATTAAAGAATATAAATTAAATCGTGAGAAGAGTGTTCTGTTTTCAATTCCCCCTCAATTGAACACTAAATATATTTAAAAATTTTAATATTAAATAAAGAACTTTATATTTTAGTGCCTAAATAAAGTTATTTATTAGTAAATAAAATATTAAGGTAATTGATTCAACTATTAAAGTAGCAAAATATATTTAATTAACTGCTTTGCTACGCAGTAATAAATACATAAGTAACACCTATAATAACAAATTACCATGCGGCGCAGCGTTGAGAAAATTAATCATCCATGTGCCGAGAGCATTAAATATCGTTTAAGAGAAAGCCAAAAACCTTAGGTGTGAAAATACACCGATCACAGCAACAACACGTGACCATGACGTATGAAACTTAAAGTTTCTTGGATTTCTCCGGGACCCCTTATCAGATCCAGATCAAATTACAATGGGACCATCTGGGAAGTATACCCTTCCAAACAAAAAATAAATTTCAAATCGGTCCAGTAGTGTTGGAATAATTCGGAAATACACATAAAAAGCCGCAATACGAAATCATAACCTCCTTTTCAGAAGTCGGTTAAAAATGCCTCTCGTAATGTTAAAAGGTATTTTGATATTTTTGCATATATCCTATAAACTACATTAGGTATGGCAAAGATTTTTTAATACAGAAATATGAATCAATAATAAAAACATCATTTACAACATCGAAACTGTAAATTTAGATTTTGTATGAATTATGATGGTACACTGTTAAAAAAATTTCCTGAAAATAACAGATAAAGTACCGGCAGCAAAGTTGCCGTAAATATTACGTTTCCGTTAAATTATTTTCCGTGACTTAACAGAAGTTCCATTTCTCATTTCTCCGTTTAGTTCTGTTCTTCCATTTATAAATTTTCCGTGATTTAACGAAAATTCCATTTCTCTTCTTTCCGTTCATCTATTTTTCCGTTTTTAAATTTTCTGTATCTTTGCAGAACTTTCGGTTCTTGATTTTTCGTTGCACTATTTTTTCGTTTCTCATTTTTACATATTTTACTGAAATTTCATTCTCGTTTTTCTATCCTATGTTTAAAATAATATATATTATAAAAATAGTTAACCATTCAAAAACTATTATTTTTTTCATTTGTATTTATTACTTAAATATATTTTAAGTGAAATTTTTGCTTGATACCTTACCTTTCAAGCATCTATCTTGAAATTTGCACCTTCAGATGAATAAAAATAATCGAAAAGTACCAGCAAGGAAATTAGTGGATTTGAATATAACACCAATTTTTGATGATGATACTGCTCGATATTTCCTTCCACATCTCCTCGCACATATTCTGGCATGGCATGGAAAAGCATACATGAAAAATAGAATATTTTTTTTTTTGCAGAATGAGTCAAATAAAATACCATTAAAAACCGGTTGACTTTATCTTGGAATAATATACCTGATGGAGGGTACCGCATACCAATTTACTGTGTTTAAAAACAGAATCATTGACATACACGTGAAGAATTTTTTGCTCAGATGATGTATACCCCCCGCCCCCGGTGATTTCCGCATTTTTCACTCATTGGAATAGCAACATAGATTTTTAGTGCATAAGCATTATACTTAGGCTAAACATATCAATCAGTTCGTTTTACCCAAAATGTTTTAACAAGAAACTTGCAATAATCTCAAATAAGTTGTTGGATGAGATCCTAAGGAAATAAATTCAATAATTTATATTTTTTATTATAAATGAAATCCCGAAAGGAGTAAAGAATGTTTCCAGATTTCAAAGTAGTCAAGAAAACTTATTCTTGTCAAAATTGTAATTGTATTTTCAAAGATTAACAATCTGCTATATCTTTTCGCAAAAAATATAACAGCAAAACACACTTTTATTTAGAGATTCAAAATGTTTACTTTCAATCTGTCAAAAAAAAAACTGAGTGACTTTTTTCTGTCTTGCTCGCACACCACGATAATCTCCGGTTGATAAATGTTGGCATTTAACGTTTTAATGACTTTCAAGAATACAACGCGTTAGAGCAAAAACAGTAACTTTAAAATAGTTCTATAAATTCTAAATCAGCTACCATCGGAATTCTATCAAATGCATATTAACAAGAAAAATACATTTGTATATTAACATGTACAAAGATATTCTACAATACTTACATGTGACCAGCGGTGCTAAGTTTAAGTGTCTCCATTGCGTCTGTACACAAGTAATCAAATAGCCTTTATTTTAAATGGATAACACGAGATTCTAAAACTATTCTCACCGCTAGAACACACAATATGACTAACGAACAGAATTGTTCGAAGTATTGAGCAAAATAATACACCGCAATAATATTCTAAAACTGACTCTGTAAAACCCACATCAAATCACCAGGGCGATCAAATTACAGCTGCCTGTCTGAAAATGGCGCAAACATTTTTCCAAACTTACAAAGCCCAAAGGCATAAAAACAATTTCGACATACGAGTATATTACTTTCCAGACATGAAATAGCAAGCTATCTATTTTGTCTACGACTTCTGAGTTGTTATTCTAAATAAGCTTTTAATTAACAAAATGTAACAGTGTGATTTAATAAGCACTATCAAAAAGCGATGTTTATCATAACTTGAAGGCTAATCAGAATACTAACAAAGTACAGCACAGCGGCAACCCTAGAAATGGAAAAATTCTGTTTTCGTTACTTCCTTTCGTGATATTTCTGTTTTTGGAAGGAAAAAATACGTTTTGAAGCATTACAGAAATATTCTGTTAAAATCAGTCAGAAAACTACCTGAACTTTCAGGTTTTTTTTAACAGTGTATGTTTTGAAATAAATCTGATCAGAAACTATGCGGGAATCCAAAATTTGAGCTGAAAATATTCAGTAGTTTTTGTGCTATGCTTAAAAATGCATTTTTCCTTCATTCAGGGGACCATATACCTTTTAAAAAAAAAAAAAATTATGGTAGTTGATTTATTCGCAAAAAAAGAACAAAATTGTTCAACAAAATAATGAAACCAATTGTAACGTGGGGCCGTGGTAGCCCGATCGGTAGAGTGTCGGATTCGGGGCCGGAGGGTCCTGGGTTCGAACCTCAATGGTCGAAGGCCCACCGTCGTCATTAAAGGGGACTGGGCGACGTTAAATATGCTCGTGGTCTCAATGTCCTCCAAGTGAAACGATACCTCTGGGGGTGCTAGCACCAGGTAGCTATTAGCTCCTGGACTAGTTCTAAATTCTCATTAACTGTTCGATCCGGTGATGGTGCTGCCATCTATCGGTATATAAAATAATGGAGGCAAGGCACTTAGTATGCAGTCCTCGACATAAATACAGTTGTAGTCAGTTGTGACTCTGAATAGGAATAGGAATTGTAACGTTGTTTTTCTGCATTAGTTAAGTCTATGAACTTTAAAATGTCTAAACTTATCCGCTGTCTATGAAGAAGCACAACATATAACTGCTATCGTCAGTTTTATGTAGAAAATCGTTACAGCGTCATTATGCAAATTATGCGAAACTTTGTTTCATTCTATAATAAGAAAGTAGTTTCCAGAATAGTTTAAACTAAAAGTCACACTTAAAATACTTTGGTTTATTTTCTGCGTTTAGCCATTGCAATATACTTCTTTTGTAAAAAACATATACAAAAATTTACATTCACAGCTTTTCCGCAGTTACATAAAATAAAACCACATCGCCTTGCTAGTCATGTTGCAGTAGGAAGAGTAGGCTTGGCATTGTGATGGCCTGTATCAATCGGGCAAAAGCACTCGAAAAACAGCCGAACTGTGCGGAGTTTCTCCTTCAACGGTATCCAGATGGGTCAAAAGGTAATATTTGCTTTTACATCAGTTTGCTGATTTTAACGTATTATTTGTTTGTAAACTGTTTGATTAATTTTCAATGTGTTAAAGTTTAAGAGAGGAAATGTCAGTCACCAGAGTGGTCGGCCGCATGCTATGAGCTCTAGGTGCATAACGTAAATTTATCTCCTCAGCGAGAATTCGTAAACATATAACACATAAATGTACTTTATTTACCAGTTTGCTCGCAATCTTAGCTTTAATGAAATCACATCTGCATCTAGTTCGGTTAGTTTGCTAATCCAGATTGCTCAGTCCACATCAAGAATGAAACAGATTCTGGATGGGTACACCGGGCTGTTGCTATGTTGCATGGAGTGCAGCTCAGCCTTGGTTTAGGTTCGCTGCTTCAAATTGCAGAAAAGCTTGCTTGCAAGAATATGCTGCGCAGAACCAAATTACATAATGATATGAATTAATTGCTAGTACAGAATTACAAAATCCAAGATGTATGCAGAAGTCTTATTTCGGGGCTGGAATCAGCATTTGGAAGAAACTTACTGAAATAATATAGTAGGATATTCAAGAGTGACGTTGGAAATTGTTTTCCTTATAAGCAAATAATGTCTCTTTTATTTTCTGCGCATCAACGCAAAGAGATAGAATCAACATAAATTATCTACTACATCCCCTTTTTTCATCTAATTTTCAGTTAATTATTTTTCAACTGCATATGACCACAAAAATAGATTATAAAGGGATTCTGATAACATCATTAAGCGCAGTCGTAGAAGACAACGCGTGACTCTCATAAAAATGTATGGAAGAACAACAAAGCAAGGTGCACATTGATCAAGAAAACTCTCTTTTCTCAGAACTATTTAATTTTGAGCAACAGACCAAGAGATATGGCACACATAAATGCTCCACCCCTCCAGTGTTTTCTTTTCTGATTTTCAGTTAGTTGCAGTTCAACTACATATGACCCCAAAATTACATCATATTGCGATTCTGATAACATTATAAAATGTAGTCGTAAAAGGCAACGCTAGAGTAAGATGAAGATGCCAGAAGATCAGCAAAACATGCCTTTATAATGAAAAACTGTTTTCGAGACGAGTATTAAGACAGTATTATGTTTCCTTACAAATGGATACAGAAGGATACAAGTCCTTAAAAACTATTTCGAGTTATATTTTCTTTCTTTTATTTTTTTTCGTAAACCACAAGGAATTAAATAACATTCAAAGCTTCCACTTGTAAAATTTTAAGGTTGAACCTGCACCTTGAGGCCTCCGTGGTCGAACGGTTGAAGGCGCTAGCTCTGTCACCAGTCGGTGCAGTAGAGCCGGCAGTGGGTTCAATTCCCACCGATGCTCTAGGTGTTACTTCCTTCTCTTTGTGAAGTAATTTTTATTCTAAATTGCGCTATCTTTGCTATGTAGTACGCGCTGTGGAGCTGTGTAGAATGTTTGCACAAAAATTAAAAACTAAATAAACAAAATGGAACCTTCAAGAATGAGATCTGTATGCGGCTATAGCTCTTTGAAAAACGTAAATTTTGCGAGAGCAACAGATATATTTAGTTTTCACACACATCTGTTTGTGAATTAAATTGGTTTACTGCAGCTTCAAATCTTAATAAGTGTTTTTTCTTTCTTTTCGGAATTACAGTCGTTTATTAAAAACAGTAATAACTGCTGAATTGGTTAAGGCAGTGCTTAACCACTTGATTTTGAATATTGCTACTTTGCTTGTAATTCGACTGTAGTTTTCTATGAAGTACGCATAATTATTTCTGTTGCTCGTTACAATTCAACTATTAGAAAATCCGACACGTTCACCTAATTGTATATTCCTTATATCTATGTTAATCATATTTTTAGAAACTGTACGCTTCTCAAAATATGAATAAAGGTTCATAACATGTCCTTAAATTCATAGACGATCCTTTCTCTAATTATGACCCATATACAGTAATCTTACACTGTAAAAACGATTCAGAAACGTTCCTGGAAATTAATGGGCAGCTGATGTGTCCAATTTTTGCCAGTAACGTATCATACAAAAACCAGGAACATTTTCCGCTAAAAATCAGCTACCTTCCTGAAATTTGCAATAAATCTTTCTGAAGAATCTGGAGATTTTAGCAGTTAAAGCCAGTCTGCACTGGTGTGCAAAAATTAAGGACGAGACGGTTTTTTCAATATAACATTGTACAGAAGCTTTCCAAATCAACACATTTAATACCGTAAGATCCCCGATACCTAAGGTCATGTGTAATGTAAGCAACACTTACTAAAAGAGAAATCAGAGGGATCAAAAGAAGCTTTATTGAAAAAGTAGCATGGAGCGCAATGCGACTGAAGGCCGAAACATCCCTGTGATGGGTGTCCAGCAAGAAACATCCGGTCTTTAGTAGGGGATATGATCTCCCCCGACTGCTAGGCAGGTTTCACAGCGTCTGCCCATGCTGAGAATGAGGGTGGTGTCAATGAGTTGTTGAGGCATTGCTGCCCATTCGTCTTGCAGCGCCAATCGAAGCTCCCGAATCGTTACTACCCGCTGTCTGCCGCCTGTTTCTTCTGGCCTGTAAGACAATATACCGGTCATCTGCGGGTGTGGTTCCTCGTGGACGACCACTACCGAACCCCGGATAGCTGTTCCTGTAGTTTGAAATTGTCTCCAAAGTCGTGAAACGGTGCTGTGAGCAATTCCGAACTCTGCAGCCACACTTGCAACACTGCGGCCTTCCTCCAACTTCCCAATGATTCGACCTCGGGTAAAAGCATCCAGATGTCATCTAACAGATTGATTATTCGCCATTTCTCGCTGAGGCAGCAACTCTGTGTGATTTTAACTGCTATACGGCGTGCAATCTCTTTCCCAGAAATACTGATCTTACACCGACAACATGCTTTATACTACTCAGACACTCCCCATTACGTCTGCCTGCATATCTGCGCATGTGCTACCGTACATCACCTTACTTAATCTCCTGATTGGTCTTTCTGTCCGCTCTGCCTCTTCGTTCAGCTGATATGCTAATTTTTCGACTTCGTCCTTAATTTTTGCACACCAGTGTATATTCAATAATGGAAATTCGGTAGATCTTGTACCATTGCTTCAAACCTTCCAGAGTTACTACGAAAGCTCCAGAAGCATAAAGGTCAACAGAATTGCAAGCAAGAGCCAAACATCTCCCACGGCCTGCAATTCCGCAGCTACCCAGAGACTTATTCGCTCCCATTGAGAGTTTTGTCAATTTGGAGAAATCAGATACACTTAATAAATACACTCAGTTAATCTTTAAACTGGTAGCTAAAAATATTTCTAACAACAGTGAGGAATCTGCATTCGTGCAACTTGCAGCTATTTAGGAAACTTTTTTGCAAAGATACGTGATTTCACGGGGAAATAGGTGAAAACCCGTGAAATACAGTAACGTTCCTCGGAAATAATCAGTAACGTTTCGTATTTTTTTTACAGTGTAAGTGCTGCTTCACAAACCGACATCATTTACATAAGAAAATTTCGAGCAGAAACTCTTGAATCAAAAATCATACAACGAACTACCCATCCCAGTCTAACTCAAACATTAATCTTTCGGAGTAAACTCTGTGTGCACAGTCATTATATCTTATACCTATCTATAACATTTTCGTAAATAGTTATTTTCACAACGCATCTCGCCCTAAACCTCTAAACTAACAAGCGACAATGAAGTGAGCTTTACAATCTACTCTGGTCAATAGACAGTTTTACAAATATTTATTCAGTTTACACATCATAAACACCCCTGATATATTTATTTTACGAAGAATGACATACCCTGCACTGTTAAAAAAAATTTCCTGAAAATAACGGATAAAGTACCGGCAGCAAAGTTGCCGTAAATATTACGTTTCCGTTAAATTATTTTCCGTGACTTAACAGAAATTCCATTTCTCATTTCTCCGTTTAGTTCTGTTCTTCCATTTATAAATTTTCCGTGATTTAACGAAAATTCCATTTCTCTTCTTTCCGTTCATCTATTTTTCCGTTTTTAAATTTTCTGTGTCTTTACAGAACTTTCGGTTCTTGATTTTTCGTTGCGCTATTTTTTCGTTTCTCATTTTCACATATTTTACTGAAATTTCATTCTTGTTTTTCTATCCTATGTTTAAAATGATATATAATAGAAAAATAGTTAACTATTCAAAAACTATTATTTTTTTAATTTGTATTTATTACTCAAATATATTTTATGTGAAATTTTTGCTTGATAACTTACCTTTCAAGCATCTATCTCGAAATTCGCACCTTCAGATGAATAAAAATAATCGAAAAGTACCAATAAATAAATTAGTGGATTTGAATATAACACCAATTTTTGATGCTGATACTGTTCGATATTTCCTTCGAAATCCGCTCTTACATATTCTGGCGTGGCATGGAAAAGCATACATGAGAAATATAATATTTTTATTTGCAGAATGAGTCAAATAAAATACCATTAAAAACCGGTTGACTTTATCATGGAATAATATACCTGATGGAGAGTACCGCATGCCAATTTACTGTGTTTAAGAACAGAATCATTGACATACACGTGAAGAATTTTTTGCTCAGATGATGCATACCCCCCCCCCCCCTGGTGATTTCCGCATTTTTCACTCATTGGAATAGCAACATAGATTTTTAGTGCATAAGCATTATACTTAGGCTAAATATATCAATCAGTTCGTTTTACCCGAAATGTTTTTGCAAGAAACTTGCAATAATCTCAAATAAATATTTGGATGAGATCCTGAGGAAATAAATTAAATAATTTATATTTTTTATTATAAATGAAATCCCGAAACGAGTAATGAATGTTTCCAGATTTCTAAGTAGTCAAGAAAACTTATTCTTGTCAAAATTGTAATTGTATTTTCAAAGATTAACAATCTGCTATGTCTTTTCGCAAAAAATATAACAGCAAAACACACTTTTATTTAGAGATTCAAAATGTTTACTTTCAATCTGTCAAAAAAAAAACTGAGTGACTTTTTTCTGTCTTGCTCGCACACCACGATAATCTCCGGTTGATACGAAATGTTGGCATTTAACGTTTTAATGACTTTCAAGAATACAACGCGTTAGAGCAAAAACAGTAACTTTAAAATAGTTCTATAAATTCTAAATCAGCTACCATCGGAATTCTATCAAATGCATATTAACAAGAAAAATACATTTGTATATTAACATGTACAAAGATATTCAACAATACTTACATGTGACCAGCGGTGCTAAATTTAAGTGTCTCCATTGCATCTGGACACAAGTAATCCAATAGCCTTTATTTTAAATGGATAACACGAGATCCTAAAACTATTCTCATCGCTAGAACACATAATATGACTAACGAATAAAATTGTTCGAAGTATTAAGCAAAATAATATTCTAATACTGATTCAGTAAAACTCACATCAAATCACCAGCGCGATCAAAACACAGCTGCCTGTCTGAAAATGGCGCAAACATTTTTCCAAACTTACAAAGCCCAAAGGCATAAAAAAAATTTCGACATACGAGTATATTACTTTCCAGACATGAAATAGCAAGCTATCTATTTTGTCTACGACTTCTGAGTTGTTATTCTAAATAAGCTTTTAATTAACAAAATGTAACAGTGTGATTTAATAAGCACTATCAAAAAGCGATGTTTATCATAACTTGAAGGCTAATCAGAATACTAACAAAGTACAGCACAGCGGCAACCCTAGAAATGGAAAAATTCTGTTTTCGTTACTTCCGTTCGTGATATTTCTGTTAATGTAAGGAAAAAATACGTTTTGAAGCATTACGGAAATATTCTATTAAAATCAATCAGAAAACTACCTGAACTTTCAGGTTTTTTTTTAACAGAGTACGCTTTCATACATGTGTGTAGGATGTTATTCCTGCTAACACAGAGTAAATTATTCAATGCGAGCTATCGTTTGCTTTTCCCCCAAAAAATGTTACGAAAAAACTGTGACAATAATTTATTTTTCATAAGATGTGGTGAGTGCGTAAAAAATGCAGCAAAAATGAAAAAAAAAAAAACTAAAAACGATATTAGAAGGTATCCCATATGTAATCTATTGAGATCTGGAGATACATTTCTCTATCACCTACACAATCAAAAGTGATAATTTTCGTCCAATATATATCTATGCAAAACAAAACCAGTGAGAAGTAGATCTGTCTTCTTTTTTTTACCAGGGATTTCAATTACTTTTCTTCTTTGTCCATTTCCAAATTTTTCTTTACTCTTAATCATCCACTGTATTGTTAATGTCTTGAGAAAAGACTCAAACTTATTTCTTTATTAAACATATTCATGTGTAAAGGTCTTTTAGAAAGTCTTTAAAAGAAAATTGATGTAAAATTTTCAGCAATTCATAAAAAAAAAAAGAAAGAAAATAGTTCACGCAAAAAGAAAACCTTTTATGATGAAAACTATCGTTCTATACTCATTTATAAAAGCTAGTTTTTAAAAGAATTAATTAAAATTAAAACCCCAAAAAATTTAAACTTAAAAAAAAGCGACCGAAAAAAAATTATAATGTGTTGTAAAGGGAAAAACTGCATATTTATCATTAACATCTAAACCCTGCTCGTCATTACTCGAACATGTTCCGAGAAAGAATGTAGTATCGATTCGTTTTATGTATCCGACACTTGAAAGACCCTTAGCTCCTTACAGACTGATACGCTGTCAACCAAGTTTTATGCAAAATAACATTTTCCTCTAAAACGTTTTACAGCTCAATGACGTGTAAGATTCCTTTTAAAATATCATCAGGGAAGTACAATTTGATATCGTACAGCGATCGGATAAGCAACGACATTTTTCTTAGGTAATTTTTCATATAGAATCGACAACGAGGAAAAAAGGATACGTTTTCCTTATCACGAAAGAGGGTGCACTTTAAATGAAAAATATACAACCTTGCTTTTTAAATCGAAATTGAATACGTCCTACCATATATTGATTCGCTCCTGTCGCAGTCTTGCAATATACGTTAAAGTGTTAGAGGAAAATATTTGTACTGCAGAAACACGAATCCACTTTAATATTTTGTACATTTTACCCGGGTGGATTTTTTTAAAAATATTCAAAGCTATTTTGTTCAAATAATATAACTAAATAAATAAAAATTAAATTCTGACCAACTGCATATGTTTAAATGATTCATTCTTTCGCTATGTTTGGTTCATTATTATTATTTATTTTTTTTTATTCTGTTTCTTTTTTTATTCATTTTATACTTGTAGTTTTCATTTGTTTTATTATCATTCTATTTTCTTATAATTGCTTTCACTTGTGTATTATTTTTTTTTTATTTGTGTTCTTTTTTTTTCTTGATTTCATGCAACATTTCTTTTTGCACTAACTGAACTATTTACATTCCGTGTTTATTATGGAAATAGTGTAATCATTCAAAACGAATTTCATCGGAAAGAAATTCTGAATAAATATGCAAGCATTTTGTTGCTGTTGTTTCCGATTCTTTACGATCTAGCAGGAGCAAATTCATATCTAAGAGTCTGCGTACTCTGGTAAAGTCAAGCACTAGAAGGGGGTGCTAGTGAAAGTCGTCCAGCTTGAAATTCAGGCAATTCAGAATAGGCACGGGAGAGGCTGGTTTTTTAAAGCACCCAATGCAGTATAAAACGCTTTAACCGAATCGATAAAATACATTTCAAAGATAAATTATCCAGATAAACATATAAATATACCTTTATTTCGATTGTAGTTCCGGGGGAAATAACGCATTAAAGTGCAAAATTTCCAATGACCATTTCATGTCATTTAAGTCAGGAAAACTTTTATTATCTTAATAAAAGATGAGCAACGTGAGAAAGAAAAGTCTAATTTTGATTACAAAACGACACATTCTGCATGCTCTCGTTTCCGAATCGAGCATGTTACTTATTACATGTAATGTAACACACAAGTGTGCACATGTAAACGTATAAACATAATATTTCTTGAATCACATCTTGGTCAACGTCTTCACATGATATTCAACGTAAGGAAGTGAGTTTCCATAAAAAGTAATCTCACATTTTTTTTTACGTAATTCACCTGAATGTGGTTACAATGGTAGTGAGGTGTTTATTGAGTCAAAACATAACAAAGACTACTTAGAAAGGATTTTCTTTAGGTGATACTATTTTTTCTCAAATGATGAATTCCTATTAAAACGAGCTGATGTGTGCATCACATGACTTCCTTTTACTCCAATTTTAATTAATTTTCTCATTATTGGCAATTTTAATATGATTCAATTGTTTACTTTCTAAATATCACCAACAGTGGCCAAATTGAAACCAGATTTAAAAAAAAAAAAATTTAAAAAATTGTCGAATTTGTCGCCAGGTTGGCGACAAAACTTAGCGACCAAAAGACTGGCGATATATCGTCAAGTGTTCGCCAAATTATAACACCACTTGAGTTTACATCGAAATTAACATTGATTTCCCCCCAAAAAGGAGCAGAAGACCCCCTTTGGGGCATCCGAATGCAACCAAAAAAAGGTGCACAACTAAACCCCACTAGGAGTCTACGTACCATATTTCAACTTTCTAGGACATTTCGTTCTTGAGTTATGCGACATACATACACACATACAGACGTCACGAGAAAACTCGTTGGAATTAACTCGGGGATCTTCAAAATGGATATTTCGGGTGTCTGCACGTTCCTAGGCACATATTCTCATGTAGTCGGGTTGGAAAAAAAAACTCAACATTCATTTGGGGGTGAGAAAATGGAAATTAAGGCCGATTTTTGGCTGAAAATTGTTTCGCGAATACAATACTTCTTTTTTTTTTAAAAGGAAGTAAAAAGTTAAAAACTTTGAACTGTTAGCTTACGTTAGACGAGTTCAATCGGTAGCGACCGGTCGATTAATCACGTGACAGCTATGACGTCAGCTAATACTAAAGCATTGAAGGTGACGTCATTATTTTAACCAGTGTACTACCGGGCTGCGTTCGGAAACGATCCACCGGTTACACCGCGTGGTTAGTCCGGTGTGGTTATGACGTATTTGGAATTTCTCTAGGAATTCCTGTAGAACAGCTGTGTTTCCGAACGCTCGTGGTTAAACCGCGGTAGTTCTAGTTCAGCAGCAAACGACACTCCAATCAAAGCGTAACTTTCATAATAGGCAAGTCACGTGCGTTACGATCAAAACATGAAACACGACCGGATTGGCCAACACAGACTTTGTGACGTTTGTGATCTCGCTAACCGCTTCCAGACAGCGGTGCCACAGGTTGCTACCAAGTCGACCGCCAGAAAACAACCGCAGCGTTTCCGAACGCGGTTAAGTGACTTCACCGGTTCCACCGCAAGCGTTTCCGAACGCTTACGGTTGCACCGAGGCGACCGATCCGCGTTTCCGAATGCACCCCCGGTAGCTCATCGAACACAACCTTAGAAGAAACCCACTCATATTTTAATTACTTTCCTTTGGTACAATGTGCTTTCTGTCGTGTTCCATCGTTTTACCACAGACAGTGTATTCATTGCCATGTGCTTGCATATGCATATTTTCCAGGGAGAACAAGAATCAAACATGAAAACAGCACCGAAATATCAAGAGAGTGGATGGTCAAAAGGATTAATATTATTAAACTAAACATTGGGGATCATTGACACTATTCAAAACTGAAATCCCAAATTTTAGTACAGAGGTTTTGTGTCGAAAATAGAATCAATTGATTATTAAAATGGCCTTTATCATGCCCAAACTAGCTCAATGGCTGAACTGCTGGGCTGGAAAAGAAAAGCTCAAAGCAGCCCGATTGCTTCAGCATTCAAGTGTCAAGTTTCAAATTAATTTTTGCTAAGAAAAACTTTTAAATTTGTTCAACCTTTACCCATAAAATTGGTTTTACGTTTAGTCAACGTAATGGCATTTGTAAAAACACCATTACAAGGGTAAACACATCACCAGCATGATGGTTGCATATAAATTTCAGCTAGATTTGACCAATTTCATGTTAAAACTTTGAACTTGATTGTAATCGTTTGCGTGAACCAGGACCTGAGAAATAAAGGCATAAACGTTTTTCATACCATTGCTACTTCGATGAGCTGTACAAGTTTAAAAAGCAAATATTGCTGGAAGATGTTGAAACACGATGCTTCACTTTTTGAACTTCAATAAATCTTTCGTGAAATTAAGCTCTATCTGATTACCCTTGGGTAAGCACCTCTTCCAATATTCCGATATTTTAAAACTTTGTTCAACACTTATTCAAATTTTAAAACCAACCAGCTTAAAATTCTGCTATGCCCTGTTTCAAAATGTTTAACTTAAAAAAGCGTGCGTCATCTACCAAATTACTACTCTTCAAATATCTGTAAGTATTAGGCTTAAAGGAACGTATTTCAAGAAACAATATGAGATGTATCTGTAAGCATTAAAAAACTACTAGATTAACTCAATGTATTTAGAATTACTTAATGCATTGCTTCGTATAGTTTTTAAATAAATTGATATACGTTAATATGCGTATTTGGTAAAGATGGCAGTATTTTTTTTTCGATTTTTTTATAAACTTATAATACATATTATAAAGCTTAACGTTGAAATTTGTAACACAAAATCGATTATATTAGGTTGATTTATCTGACAACAGAGTTACTGAAAACTTGTTTGCAAGTCGACAAAACATTTTGATTCCATCTTTACTAAGTTTAAAGTTGAAACCTTGATTAGCATATATAATGCTCCAAAAGTCATTGCAATACATAACAGATACAGCAGTGATTCTATTAAAAACTGGCTTCACTACACTTTTATCTCTGAGAGTACTTCTTTACGATATATTGCACACTTAGCTATTTAATCTCATTTACATAATCATGCCACACAAAATACAAATGCAGGGGATGACCTACTGTATTGGACTTCTAAGCAACAAGAGGCATTTCTGCTATTTATGAAGCAAAACAAAAATTAAATGTCATGTGCCACATTTTGTGAAGAACAGACTTAAGCAGACAAAATTATACTAAATATGAAAATGTTTTTTTAATAAAAGGACCTCGCGTTTCTGAAATTGGAGCAACATAAGAAATATCAGAAAACTTTATAATTGAACATATAGTCATTTTACAAAATTTGGAGGTGATTGTTTTTTGCTTTGGCGCTTCATTAGTACATAATTATTGTACTCACTGGAAACATACATGCACTATATCATGTCTTTAACTTCAATCTTGTGACAAAGATTTCAATGCAGGGCAATGTGTAATGTTCGTGATTATTTTTATTCCACTAGTCGCGTTCAATATTGGCTACAGTAAAGCCACCGATATGAAGCACATGTCTATTCAAAGTCCAAACTTCTGTTTTTGAGAAAACCACTTACAACGGCCACGCTAGCAGCTCATCCATAAAAGTTATCTGAAAAGGCCCATTTTGGTATTGAATTATGGATATCATTGGATATTCTTTCATACGATCATCAGATGTTCGACTAAGCTCTTATACACTGGTGTGCTTTTTGGACTCTGTAAAATCCAGTGCCACCTACTTTAAACATTCCAGTTGCATCCATATTGTTTTCATCTCCAACCATTTTCGAAATGTCAAAGAATTTCATTGCTTTCTCCCATTTCACACTTTAGAATCATAGTTGAATCTAAAAATAAATATTTTCCACAGTGGTTTAGAAAACAGAACTCCAAACGTCACCTCTTGTGAGTCCAAGAAACTTTGTTTTAACATTAATACAAGATGAGAAAAACAATTTCAAATGCATACGGATAGCAATATTTTTCAAGCAACTTTTTCCCCTAGAGCATTAATGTCGACACCATTAAACCCTACGGGGATCTCGTTTTACCGTTCCTACCAGCAAATAAGGTTCTGTCTAGCATTTTTTCCTCCATCATTCTCCTGTTTTTGACATCTACTAAAATCAAGAACCTTTGAAAATACTCCAGCTTCGGCTATTAAAATATTAGGTCAATATGTCTTGTTAGAAAAACAAATTTCTACCGGTCCAATATAGGAAACAACTTCCTGCCCAATAAAGGAAAATATGTCATTATTTTCTTTTGAAAATAGTCCAGCTTCGGTTATTAAAATATTAGGCCAATATGTCTTGCTAGCAAGAACAAATTTCTACCGGTCCAATTTAGGAAACAACTTCTTGCTCAATAAAGGAAAATATGTCATTATTATTATTTTTTTGAAAATTGTCCAGCTTCGGTTATTAAAATACTAGGTCAACATGTCTTGTTAGCAGGAACAAATTTCTACCGGTCCAATATACGAAACATTTTCCTGCCCAATAAAGGAAAATGTGTCACTATTTTCTTTTATGTATACCTTGTTAACAATGTTCATAATCTCACACATAAATATGTTATTGTAATCTGAATTAAATACTGTTTATAATAATTTAATAACACTTACTTCAGTTTATAAGCCTTTGTGTTATTCAGCATGATAAAAGCACTCAAACTAAGAATTTAGAAATGTTAAGCACAAATCGCGTTGTAACGCAAGCTACGTAATTCAAAGACTGATGAAACTTCATTTTCGTAGCCAAGCTGATCTAAAGTTTTTTTCCCACTAATCAAGTGTAGCACAAAGCTGTGTGATAGTTTTTGTGCTTGAGGTCCAATTTAGTATTCTCAAAAGTTTTTTTTTTTAAATACAATATTCGGTTAAATTGCCATTATTATACAGGGTGAATATGAACTACTTTTATGTAAAAAAAGTATGACAGTATAAATCCAGAATAATAATAAATACCGAAGAACATAGAACCACATTACACTCTGAGAGGTAGAAAAATGAAAACTAAAATCGCTTCCATCACAAACAACCTCTAGCGTCATTTTCTACATGGCTACTTGCACGTCGTCCAAAATGGCATGTATAGGTTACACACGATGGCACCCCAGCGCATTGTTTTTTTTTTTTTTTTTTACTGCGGTCCAACACTTCTTGAATGTCACATATTGCAAATCAACAGTAGCAGAACTGTTGCTTGAAAGTCGCTAACCGGGTTTAAACCCACTGGATTTTTTGTAGGGTGATATTTAGTGTACTAGCCCATTGAGGACTTGTCGAAAGATAGTGATTTGAGAATTGTTGATACAACGAGCAAAATTAACCCAACAAGGGAATAATGAGCAAGTCCCTCGTTCGCTAATGTGAACTGTGTAACAGCACTCTTGGCCATTAGCACGTGCTTTGAGCACTTACTTTTGAGTTTTTCTCGGAAGAATAAACGATATTGGGTCACTTTTGCTAACGTTTATTCATTTTCCTATTGCTGTTGAAGGATCAAGAAGAAATTCTAGTTTTACACTTTTATGTGATTTTATGTTCCATGGTAACTATTACCTGTCTGTTATGGTGGCTATCACACCTGTTATTTCGTAAAATTACGTTGCATCTTGCATAAAGAGAATTTTCTATTTAAGGAGCAGGTTTATCAAGTACTAGCAGTACCCGCAAGGCGATGCTCGTGCTAAGAATTTAAAGGAAGTCCATTGAATAAAACACAATTTACTATCCCTTCCATCCCTTCTAATGTGAAATAATCATTTTTTTTAAACTAAAATGCGTACACACATCAATTAGAGTCTCTTTGGAATTTAAAACTGTTCGCCAAAACACATAAATATATTGACATTCGCTTTAAAACTCAAAATAATCCTTAAATTGTATAATTCATCGCTTAACGTGCCAAGCAACCACGCTGCCGTAACCCTGCCCTACAGCAAGTGATTTCTGCGATATGAAATGTTTCGCGAAATCAATAATACAGTAATTAAAACGTTATAAAGAACAATCACAATTGAATAATAAGACAAATGAAATTATTTACATAGATAAGTAACTATCTTCAACTATAAGAACAAAAGGAAAACAAAACCCAATAATGTACCTGAATATCGAAAAAAAAAAACGTATTCAGAAATAAGCTCGCTGACCAAAACAGTCCCCCAATAGCGTAGCTATTAGGGTTTCTAATCCCGTAATCCCGATCCTGAATCCCGCGGCATCCCGCACGATATTTAGCGGGATTGAGTGCAAAAGATTTTCCATGTAAACGTTTTCCAATTTTTGCCGTCCATAAAACGAATACTTTTACAAGTATCAACTAAAGTTTTAATTACCTTCCTGTATATTTGCAAGAAGAGCAAGAAAAAACTTCATGTCTCATATGGTGAACGGTAGATTTACAATTCAAGAAAATGAAAATAGATCATATTTTTCTGAGAATGAATTGGTATTCTCATTCCACGTTTTAGTGTTCACACGTTCAGCAATTGTGAAAATGCGTAAAAATTATAAGCATTTTTGAAAATCATCACTAAATATTGAAACCTAGAAAATTAGGCTTAGAAGAAATTGAAAAAATGTATTACAGAGTGCAAAATCCGCTGGAGTAGCCTGAATGCAATGTTGAAACGCTTTCATAAGCCTAAGAAGTTTACTCGGAACCTTTAACTTACTAAAAGTGCACACGCTGTTTTTCACAAAGAAAAAATCAGTGAAAAACCTGACATTATTTTTCATTTGTACTCTCTAACCTGTAGAAAGTGCCTATCGATGTCGTTGTCACAGTGGAGATAATTATTTATGTGGGGTGGTACCTTGAAAATTATCGTGGATGAATTTGGTGAGCAATCTTCGATATATTCGACCCAACCATAAAAGAGGTGACAGAAACTTGAATAAAGCACTAGATGACTCGCATGACAGTGCAGTACGTTAATCAGCTCAAGTGTTTGATTGTCTCTTTACAGAGAGAGGTAAAACTAGCAAAATTATTCAAAATCTCTTACTGGGACTACGATTCAATCAGCATCCCCCCCCCCTGCTGTAAAGAATGAAATGCACTAATATGATGACCAACGTCAATGAAGCAACACGGCAAGTTGAATTGGATAGAGTAATACACAAATGAAATAGGCATCGTTTTTGTCCGAAATTTGAAGTTCATGAGCATAAACCCCTATCATGACACTCCCCATAAAAAAAAAAAGAAAAATCTATTTAAGAAGGTGGTGAAGTTTATGAGGATATTTTGCTAAATGTTCACATTTATTTAGTTTCAATAAAACCAACTATAGTGAAGCTGCATTGCATTTTCATCAAGCTCATTATTTTTTGCCCAAAAATCTTTTCCCCATCACATACGAGCGATGCCTTGTTAAGACGCATTGGACTTTTTTAAAGTGCACTTGCTCGAACCAAACGATAGTCGCTAATTGAGATGTGACTTTGTAGTACTCTTCAATTGGCGCACATAATTCGAGATAACGACTAATTCATGCAACAGAAGCAGTAACTCCTAAAAAGCACAACTTTTTCTATTTGACAACTTAACTTTTAGAAGAATACAGTCAATCCCGCGGGATCCCAGGATCCCGCGGGATTGGATCCTCACAATCCCGAAATCCCGTCGGACTGAGATTAGAGCGGGATTGGAAACCCTACTAGCTATCGACACTATCGGCCAGCGCCCTCTCGAGTTAACTTACCCCGCCATCTATTAGGAATCCATAGAACTAAACATTTAATTTGCAATTACAAATGTTTGAGGAACGCGGTCGAACGGGATAAAACGTACCCTATGTCTGTCTCGTTGTTCTAAGCAACCTCCACACCAATTTTCAGCCAAATCGGTTCAGCCGTTCCTGAGTTATAAATACTGTAACTAACACGACTTTCTATTATATACTGTATAGAAGATGTCTTTCGCTCATTCTTCAAAATATTTTTTCTTAAATTTGTGCTCAAGAATACTTAAATAATTTTCAGTTTTTGTGTTGGTAAAAATAATGAAATTTTTCATTGCTTTTAAGTCGACCAAAAAAATGCAGGATTATTTTAAAAAGCAATTAATCATCGTGATGTCCCTTTTTATTTGGCATTAAGATGATTAAGAAATGTCAAGTATTTTACGATATTTTTTTAATGCATATAAAAAATAATATGATTCAACACATTTTGTTTTAAAACAAAACACAATGAGGAAAATTGATTTTTAAATCAATGTTGCTCTAAAGTGTATCAATCAACTTGAATGGTTGAAAAAAAATTCCATACTAAGGAGAATTTTCCATCAGCTACGAATAATTTATTTTTGACAGGTTTACTGACGTGAAAATGACGCCAAACTGCTATGAATTTTTATGCCTGTCATTATAAAAACTGCATCAAAATTTTATTTCGTCGTTAAGGAACTAAGACGCTCGAAGCAGAAACACAAGAGTTCTCTACTGCGCGGGGAAGGGGGGGGGGGTTGCCGTCAGATTTATTCCCAACTGGATGTAGAAGAAAAATAACGGAACATCACATTTTGGGCTGAAGTCGCCAATGCATTGTAATATTTTCTTCCCCATTTAGTCCAAAATCTAAATGCGATACGAAAAGAGAATACGGCAGAAATTTAAAAACATTTAACTGAAAATCAGAAGTTTATCCTTTATTGTACCTATTTGCAAATTCCAAGACAAAATTTAATAGATCATACGATTCAACGAATCCTTTCTCAGTTTTTAACTTCTCTAACATTTCTTAAATCAACGTGTTTTTTTTTTTTTTTTCTTTTTCTGCCTTCAAAAAATGGAATTTTTTTCTCGTATATTAATTATTATAATTAAAGAATAAAATCACGCTCAAAGATAAAACTGTTATGCACACTGAGTTTCACACATAACAGAAACCAAAACAAAAAATTGCTCGCAAACTATTCTGTCTTGGGCAGATAAATGACTGCTACTAAAAATCTTCGTTTTTCGTCTTTTTTTTTTTCTGCCTTGCATTTTATTTCAGTTTTATTGCACAAACGTGCTTATTTTGCTTACGCTAAAAAAAAAAAAAACACATTTGATTGAAAAAATGACCGAACTAAAAATTTCAGTTAATTATTCATCTTTGTGCGAAATCAAAAATACGTTTCCTTAATTATATCTCAAAATATTTTTTTTTGTAGATATTGCCTTTGACCTGTCCAGGCCAGTACTATTCAAGAAAATGTAAGCATGGAAAAAATATCGAAAACAAATGGTTTGAAATATCATTTGTTTCCCGGTATCATTTGATTTTTCTTCCGATCAATTTAATGCCCTCACATTAAATCGATCAAATGATCTGTTTCCGGCCGAAGAAAACTGATTCAACATTAACCAAACAGAAAAATGAGGCATAAACACTTTCAACCAACTGGATTCAAAAGGCATTTCTTCAGTAACTACTTAAGCAACATTCACACGTCGTCCGTACGGCACGTGAGCTCCCCTTTTTTCTCCTTAAAACCAGTTTTTGGTCAGCGTTGCAATGATAGCAAGCCGTATTGTACGGAACCCGTCAACGTGACGAGAAGCTAGATATCTGACGTACGTACAGTTGGGAGTCGCGGTTCATTGGTCTCCACGAGATGAGCGCGTTCTGGCTATTGAGTGAGAGCACCGACATGTGCTTTACGCGCGTTCGCAATGTTTGAATGCTTCTCCCTTTTCGAAAACGTTTGTCTGTTCGCTTTACGTGGCGAACGTGATGTGCGGACGATGTTTGAGTTACGCTTTACTGAACTGAAAGCAGTTCGAAGAAAAGTAGCAATGGACTCTCTTAATATGAAATCGCAAACACAGCCAATTTTAAAATATCGTACTTATTTAAATAATGAGATGTTTTAAAAGGAAAATATTGCAAATTTCTTAGAAATTAAAAATTTTATTACTCTAAATCATAACATTATTGAGCAATAACAAGGAAGGTACATCCGAAGTCAACCATCAAAAGAGAGTTTAAGAGATATTAGGTTCATTTTGCAAACTAAGTTTCACAAAACGTATACAGATAAAAGGAGAAAAAATGTGGATAAGTACTGATAAACAATTAGTTGCATCTTAACTTCGATCATTTCTATTTCATGAAATTGTTTTAGGTAAGTACCATGCATGAAGTTCTAAATAATTTCTAAGAACCTGGAACATAACGCAATCACAATTTAAAAAATATTCTATATAAATAAAACAATATTGGGGGGCTGACCAATTAAAAAAGAAGATGCAGAAAATTTAACTTTTCAACTAGTGGAAGAGGAAGTGAAAAATTTTTATTCTGAATAAAGTAAATTTTTAAAATGTAACTGTGGTATCCATTTTTTCCATAATGTACTACCATTGCAAAAACACTAATTGCATTGTTATGTGTATCATATCACGCTATAGTCTTTTTAAGATACATTTTCCTTCTCCAAACACAGCATAAACAAAACAATATTCTTCATATTTTCTTTTACTTCGAAATGCAAGAAAGTTATCTATAACAGTGCTAAACAATCAATTTCCGCATATAAGGTGCCTCACATTTTGTTTTCTTTTATGTCGTTCTAATTAAAATTACTAGCAGAGTTAAGACAAGAATTTATAAATTAAACAGCTTTATAAATACTAAGCTTTTTGACGCTTGATCCATCATTATTAACTGCGAATACAGGAAAGCAAGTAGAAATATGAAATAAATTAAAAATGCCAACCAAGAAAACTTCAGTAAAGAAGGAAAAAAAGATATGAGGAAAAAACCTCAAACACGAACCACAAAAACTAAGTTTTTTTTAAGTCCTTAAAAAAATAAAACCCGAAAAAAGCTCTCAAGGGGAAGGAAACTTTCTCGGATAATTAATTTAAAAAATCGGAAAATCTCTTAAGAAAAAAAAAAACACTTTAATGCGAATATAATTTTGGTTTAAATACAATAGGAAAGAGAAAATAAATGCTTTTTGTTGATTTAGCCTCACGAAATAAATCAATCTCAAGAAAAGGATACTGAAAGAATGCATTTCCTGAATGTTGCAGCATTATGTGAATCTTTTTTCTCCATAAAAATAGTTTTTTTTTTAAATTGTTTTTAGATTGGGTTTAAATAGAAAGTATTTTTTCCTATTTCAACCCAAATTCTTCAGATGCTGTTTTTTAAAGAGAAGTCAAAACAAAAATAACGTGTCGTCATCGCATTGATACGATTATTTAAATATTGCTCAACACACTATCATTAACATTTTTGATGAAACTTCTAGACGTAAACATTAATTTTCATTTATATTTAATCTAAGCATTCATTATTTATTGCTACACTTTCAGAGGAAGCGCCTGAGATATTATTTAATCATTCCTTTGTTCAAAGCTGGGCAGGGTATGAAAAATTCTGTTAATTCCCATCATGTCTTGAATTACTTAATGAAGATTATCACGCACCCTTTGGTCTTTCAACAGGCTTATGAACCGCTACATTTTTTAACATATCACAGGAAATATTTCTTTTTTAACGTTAGCAATTTAAAGTTGTTGAATTTTTTATGTCAATAACTACGAGACTGATGTTATCAAAAAGAGAAATCTTAAAAGATTTTAAACTTTTTGTCTAAATGGATTTTGTATCTAATAGCTCTCCCCTTAATATATAAATAAATAAATAAATAAACTGGAAAACAAATGAAACAAAGAATGGAAAAAAAAACTGCATTTGGCAGTTTTAATTTTAGGGGAAAAATCATCAGTACATACTAATTTCGTACTGGAAAAATCGAATTAAAAAAAAAGAGATACTTTAAATAAAAAGCATTGTCATTTAACTAAAGATCATTAAAAATCTAAACAAGATTAAAAGCTTATTATACGGAAGTGAAATTCGTCAGAGCATGAGATTAAAGTGTGAAGAAAATCATTAATTAAACACGATTTTAAGAAGGTTTAGAAAGAGAAGATAAATTAAATGCTTTGAAACTGCTTTCTGAAAAGAAACTAATTGTAATCTATCAACTGCTTAAATAACTCGATTTTAATCTCACTTTCTGTGTAGCATTTTTAAAAGATTATGATTATTTTATACTTAACACACATTTATATTTTAATCCTTTTTTCAGCTACTACTTTCGACTAATTCATATGGGAATAATTATCTTAGGACAGTCCACTGTTTTCTTTTTCTTTAAAATATATTTATTTTTTATATACTTAATACTTTGAGCTGTCATAATGCAGGGAGTTAATACTGCACTGATGCAAAGTTTCAGCAACCTGTAATAAAAAAAACGTCATGTTGTTTTTAAATTACTTTTCACACCCATTTTGGTAAGCAAACAAGAACTTAACACGGTGTTTTACTCTTGCTTAGCAGACTAATATGTAATGAGTGAAAATATCAACTCAAGTTATGCACGAAATAAAACTGCTGATCATTTATCACACCGGACTGCGAATTTAAACCTTTTGTCTGTTGCCTAAAAAAATGTTAGCTTATATAATGTCGATGTGCTGAGCACGTGTGTTGAGTTTGTTCAATTCTGTTACCTAAAGTTTTCTAAACCACTTTACACTGGTCTGATTAAGTGAGACCGGGTAATGTTGATACAGGGTTAAGTTGATACAAGGGCTTAAATTCTCAAATGCGTACGTACACAGAACTGAGAATCCTGTGAGGAAGCAACCGAATTACGCTCATTTCATCTACGTACGCGGAAGAACCTGTCTTCGCTTTTGAGTTATTCGAAAGAAATCAGTTTTTGTGCACAGAAGTAAATTTTTATGGTTTGCTTTCAACCATATAGGGTGCTTGAGTAGTTATTAAGCAAGCAATTACTGTGATCATCGAAGAAGAAGTATGATTTAGAAGTTGCTTTTATGGTGCTGCGAAAAACACTTTTTTTTATATAATTAATTTCTAATAGCGCAGAAAACTTGCGAATTGGTATCCTAATAGCAGGAAAAATAATTTAAAAATTTATAAATTATTTTCGAAAGCGCGCAAAAGCCCTCAAGTTGAGAAAAAATAGAAAAAAACGGCAATTTTGAAAGACGTATATATATTTTTTTAAATAATTAACTTCATTTCTAATAAAATAAAAAACACACTTTGTAATTACCAAAATGTATAGAAAAATCTAAGGGGCACCTTGTCGATCATTTGAATTCTTGCAGAAAGCCTTAAATTGCTATTTTTATGTAAAAGTTAAATTATTTTAAAAAATCTTAAGCTAACATAAAGCTACAAAAATGTACTGTACAAAAATGTATTCGTTAAACATCCGTTTTAAAGTTTTACATACATTTATCTTTTGCTGAAATGACTCAGGATTCACCACGTGTAGGACCGTAATTTCAATTTTTTCTTGGGAGGGGGGGGGAGTCAAAAGGTACAAATTCAATGGAAGTTTCAATCGAAAACAGCAAAGATCAAGCCCACCAAAATATAAATACATTTATTTTTCATAGCCGTAGTGAGGGGCAATGAACTCCCGCTCCTGACCCCCTACCCAACTCACCACCCTACTCAATCACCCAACATCAAATACTTAATATCCAATATTTAAGTTATGGCAGGGCTTTGACGTTCAATGAAGTTCAAAGTCTTCTATTGCCATATTTGTCGACTATGGTAGTGGTATCAGCTTACACTTAGCCGATGAAGAAGTTCAGAATAATCTGCGGCTTGAAAATTTATTAATGAAAGCTTGAAGAATCTAACGTGACGTACTACTGGCGGCTAATTTCAGACTTACAGAATTCTCCTGTAGCCTCATTCTCGAATGTGCTGTGTGTAGTGCGATATCATATTCTCTGGATGACAAAAAAACGAGTTTCTATGAATGACGGGATTAGGATCTCTTTAAATATTATTCGGTAAATGTTAAGTTGTTTGAATGACCTTTAGTATATGCTTTGGACCGTCTTTCATGGTGTAATTTCTCTTAATATCAAACCAAACAGGAGCGTAGGTCTTTACTATAATTTTTTTTAGTATCTGCATTACGCTTGTTTGACTAATTTGAGAAACACAACCAGTTAGCCTAACAAGTCCTAACATCCAGTTAGCACAGTTGAACGTTGAAAATAAGTGAGGGGTATGGGATTCTTAACAGCCGATTCTGGATCACTTGTTGAATTTTCTTCTGTGCTCGGGGTATGGAAATTTCAACGAAACGGTAACATTTCCATCCCATACTCAGTCAGTAGAGAGATGAGTAAAACTTGTGACAGAGACTGGTAGAAAAGTTTACGGGCATGAAAACCCAGATTTTTTTTATTAAGTAGGCAACGTTCAGATCAAGATCTTTGATGAAAATTTAAATCAGAAATTAAAGCACTTCAACAGAAAAACCACACAAATAGGGAAGGGTGGGGGGGGGGGGAGAGAACTCGACTTGCTGCTACCTCCACGTGGTGAGTCCTGAGTCATTTTAACATAATGGTAACATAAGTATATTCAGTCCACTTGTAAACGTTAAAGTAGAAATAAAATAAAACATATCCATGTTCGAAAAAATCAGCCCGAATTCCATGCAGGTCTTTCGTGTACCACCTACAAAAAAACACTTCAACGATCCCCATCAACAATCCAATCAAATGGTTTGTCGCGGTTGTATCATACGTTTGCACAGTTAAACGGTTTCAAGAGAAGCAAAACGTTCATCAAGGCTATACTTGAATATGTTTTTAACCAGATTATTTGGGAAGTTATCATTGAGAAGTTTATTTTTTAGTAGAGAAATTTCTTGATTAAAAGCGGAAACAGTATTGCTAATTCTTTTTATTCTTATGGTTTGTGAAACAATGATGCAAAAAAAAAATTACTTAAGCAGGAAGAAAAATTAACAGTTTGAATCAATTTGTATGTTAATATCCAGAAAATTGAATTTATTTTGACTATAACTGGTATTTTGAGCGTCAATGAAATGTTTGTTAATGTGGAACTGAAATTAGCTCCCAATTGCAATACCATTAATCTAAAGAAAACATTAATTACCATTTTTAAAAAAATTATTGAATATACAAAACTTAAAAAGACTCAGAAAAAAAATCTCCATAAAAATCAAAGGAGTCATTTACAGAATTAAAAAGCTCTGAAACAGAGAAATAAAGTTCGTTGATTGGAATATTGGTGAAAAGGTTTTCAAAATCTAAGTTTTCTAGGTAATTTATGTATCAAGCATATTCAGTAAATTAATCACTTCTATACTGTTATCAATAATTCAAAACCAATTCTTTTGTTGAAGTCTAAGTTGTTCCATAATTTTTTTGAGAACTTGTTCAGGTTTTACACTCAGGTTTTTTCCAATTGTGTTGGTTGCAGAACAAATAAAGTGAAAACCAACTGATGTTTTTTGGAATTGGGGGGGGGGGGGGGCGTTTACGTAAGGTAAGTTAACAGACTCATGACGTAGCAGTTTGAAAAATTTGTAAACATCAAAGAATTTTTTGATGATAGAAGATTCATTAAATTTGAAAGAATTGAAAAAGTGGTGGTTTTTTCAAGTTCATTTTTAATAATATTGGCATACAACTTTTTGCAGCAAATAGAATAGCTGAAGCTGTTTTTATCAACGACTGTAAAGACATAGCCTTTTGAAATCATTATTTTAATTGGTATTATTTTCATTGGTATTATTTTATTTATATTGGTATTATTTTCATTAGCTGAGAGATGGAAGTGTGAAGAATCTTCATTGACTATATCACGTAAACGTGATTTCATTTCAAATAAAATTGGTGTCTGTATTCAAGAAATGCATTAAGTGTAACTTTAAACGTATAGGAGATTTTCTTAAAAAGTATTCTAGTTCAATGGCAAGCTTATAATAAGCTTTCAAAAATAAATGCGAAAATTAGCAGATATTTAGTGCCCAAACTAAAAAGGTTTTTTTTTTTTTTTTTTTTTTTTTTTTTGAGCAGTCACGATTGCTTATTGCTTTCATTTGACTGTTTTTGGCGTGCTATCATTTTATTTTCCCACCGTCATCCTCCGCACCATCACCGTCGACCGACTCCTCACGATGCTGTTCCTATAGCGAAAACCGTCTCCAGGTTGCATCCACACACGCGCCCATACATACACAACTACACACACACACATGCACACAAACACATACACACACATACACAAACACATACACACACATACACAAACACATACACACATGCAAACACATACACACACGCATACATACAGACACCAACACACACATACTCACACATACACACAACTACCCACACATTCATGCCTGCACACAGGCACAAACACATATGCCTACACACGCATACACATCCCCCCCACACACATTCATACACACAACTACCCACACACTTATGCCAGCACACAGACACAAACACACATGCCTACACACACATACCCCCTACAGACAAACACACATACCCCCACACACAAACACACACGCCTACATACACACACTCGTGATTGCGAAAAACATAATTTAAATTCAAGATGTCAAAATTCAAATTATTATTATTATTTTATTATTATTATTATTATTATTATTATTTTTTGTAGAAAATTTAAATCACCGGTCAGAATATGACCAAGATCAGAATTGAGAAAGATGAAATCAGAGAAATTAGCACAGATGGAGTCTGAGGAAGGCTAATTATCGGAACTCGTTTTTCCTAATTAGTCGTGGCGAAACTCCCTGCTTTTAATTTTAGGTTTAAGTTCTTGTTATTTGTTTATAGTTTAACATGTGGTGCATTTATCCCAATGTTATTCTGCAGTGCATGTACTGGAGCTTAAACACTCTTTTTAGTTTGTAGTTTAATGTTTTGGTATTTTGACCATATTGATTGAATCTTCCACGGTTGATGAGCTTTGTATTCAACCTTTCAACTTTTTGTATGAAGTGCTGCCTGTATTTTCCTTTTTCTAATCATTATTATTCTTAAAAATCGTTTAAAACTTGTTATTTGCCTGTATATATATATATATATATATATATATATATATATATATATATATATATATATATATATATATATATATATATATATATATATATACTCTTGTTTGTTAAAATTGCAACACCATGAAGGAAGCATCATAGTTGAATGAAATTTATTACACAGTTGAGTGGCAATAGTACAAATAAATGATTACATTTTCAAACCAAACAAACAATAAAAAGAGATAGAAATTAGTATTTTGTGTGGCCACCACGTGCCGAAATAAGAGCTGCTGCACGACTCGGCATGAAGGGAAACAAAGTTTGAATGTCTGCATGCGGAAGAGTATTCTATATTGTTCGTATGCGCAACCAAAGTTCGTCTGTCGAAGTAGCAGGACAAGGATCACGAGCGAGACGCCGCCCAACGAAATCCCACACATGTTCAATCGGTGACATATCCGGGGAATATGCAGACCAAGGAAGAAGCTGTACCTGCTGCGAATCAAGGTAGGATATGACAGTCCTGGCGACATGTGAACGGGCATTATCCTGCTGGAATACAGCCCCTGGCAATTCTTGCAGGAAAAGAATAGCTTGGGGCCGTAAAACTTTGTTTATGTATCGGGTACTGTTCAAATTGCCCACAATTCGTAGCAATTGTGATCGTCCATGATATGCTAGGGCGCCCCAGACCGTAACTCCGGGTGTTCGTCCACTGTGGCGTTCAATAATGCACTCCAGAATGTGCCGTTCACCGGCATAGCGCCTGACACGAATTCGGCCATCATGGTGCCACGAATTGAAGCCGGATTCGTCAGAAAAAACGACCTGCTGCCAATCAGCACGCCAGCTCCTATGCACATTTCCCCATTGTAGTCGCAGGTGGCGATGGTTTTCCGTGAGAATACTCCTGTATAAAGGAATCCTTGCGCGCAGCCCATGATGCATGATTGTGCTTCTGTTACGCTGCACACGAGCGGCTACTGCACGATAAGACAATCCAGCATCACGAAGGCCGACGATTCTGCCCCGTTCAAACACGGAAATTTGCTCAAATTTCGCTTTCTTTCGTGGAAGAGGCACAGTAAAGATTCAGTTAACGTTTACTCTAGCATATAACCACCGATAATCATACACGCCTCGCTACAGCCGTCTATTTATATTCGGTTCGATTCGCCGTTCAGAGGGCGCTGCTCAGCACACGCATGAACTACCGGTCTGCAATTCTAATCATTTGTATATCATGCCCTTCTTTACATTTCCTGCAATTTTCAGCTCACTTGCGTATGTCCTTTGTGGTGTTGCAATTTTCACAAACAGGAGTGTGTGTATATATATATATCTATATATATATATAATATATTAGTCGAGCCCGCTTAATGGAATAGCAATTTTGCCACAAAAAAAAACTCTAATATGCGGGATATTCTTTTAACTGATATTTTAATAAGCGTGTTCGACTGTCTATATATATATATATATATATATATATATATATATATATATATATATATATATATATATATATATATATATATATATATATATATATATATCACTTCGTTTCACTTAAGGAATTCTGTACAATTTCAACTTGACTAAACAGTCCCCCAGTGCCTCCTAACTTTTTGTTAAAACTTGAGATTTGGTTTGAAGGTAATCAGAAAATATAGTAGCAACACTTCCGACTCCCTTAACAGTTTCATCTCACTTTGTAGTAAAAGACATCACGAAAATTTAATATTAAAAAGAAGAAGATAAAGTCCCTCCATCATTTAAATTGAATGCTTGCGCAGGGAGAATAGAAAAAAATGGCGAGAAGAAAAATTTCACCCGTATCATCAACTTTAATACGCTCGATTTGAGTTTTGATGGCAATTTCGTGTTGGGATATTGAACTTGTCAGTTCACATGATGCATACACAGAGTGGAATTTGACGTCATCCAAAGCGCAGCAAATACAGACAAGTAGGCGGAGTTTTCGGCGAGCTGACTGTTTTGATGTGGCCTATATTATTAAGTATGCGACAGCGAACTTTCCGAATTAAAAAGAAGTGACATTTTTATTTCTCTTTCCGCGGAAAAATTGCTTCGATATTGTAAAAGGTTTTTTTACAGTACTTAGTCAATATTGAATGCATGTTCTATAACTTTCAATTCTTTAAAAATGTATCATGAGCTGCAGTCATTTGTTCTATGAAACTTAGTGGTGGGAGCTAGTCAGGCTATTGTATAGCCTTTACTTCCATCTACTCAATCAGGGATTCTCAATTCGACAGAGAGAAATATATTTCTGTTGGTAATTTCTTTTTATTTTATATGTGAAATGCATATTTGTAAAATATATGTATGTGTATGTATGTATATGTATATGTGTATATATTTGTGTGTATATGTGTGTGTGTATATATATATATATTTCCCTGGTTGAAATAAAATGAATTGAATTGAATTGAATTGAATAGTAGTAATCATATGTAAAGGGTGTTTTTTTTTAGAGGTATAGAACTTTAAGTCGGGAGCATTGTTTGATCTGTGGGCCATTTTGATAATTGTCACTTGTTTTGTGTTTAGTTTGGTTACCCATTTCACCATGAATAGACAACAGGACGGCCACACAGCGCGTGTCACAATTGATTTAATGAAAGAAACTTTTGCTGAACGAATAATTTCGCTTAATGGACCCGTGAATTAGCCTGCAAGATCATGCGATTTAACTACCCTGGACTATTTTTTGTGAGGCTGTGTGAAGTCTCAGGTCTACACCGATAAGCCACAGACGATTGACGCCTTGGACGAGAACATTCGCCACATATCACTCACATACGGCACCCATTACTGCAAAAAGTGATAGAAAATCGGACTTCCAGATTAGACTTTCTCCAAGCCAGCCGAAGTGGCCACTTCGTAACATACCAGAAATCACATTAAAAAAAAAAAAGGCAAAAAATAATCTTTCGAATAAAGTCAAATTCATGACGATTTACATCATTCAAAGGTGTTTTATTTGAACCTAAAGTTCTATACTTCTAAAAAAAACACCCTTTACTAGCTTACTTTTTGCTCACCAAGCAACCTCTTCGCTTTGAAAAGCTTCTCGCCAAACAGGATAAAAAACTTAAAGGAGCTATCCATATTTCTGAGGTGTTGAAGGTGGGAGGAGGTTCTAATGGAAGTAGCTGTGATGATAAAAGCAGAAGAGGGAGGATGATAGTTTGGCAGATACTTAGCGGGAAAACTAGATATCATAACTTTTTAAGGCTGTGGGTTTTGGGGTTTAGGATGTATGTGTGTGTGTGTGTGAAGGTCTTCTTCTTTGTGCGAAAAAGTTAAAGTTTTTCTTGGCGGAAATTTTTACTACGCGGTTGTTTTGATGAGATCTATTTTACGCTAAAGTTTCTGGCGTCATGGCTACTAGCTTTTTTTGGTCTTAATTTTACAAGGTGCAGTTTCTGACAGTACGATGAAACATTGCAGATCACTGCTGTGCATTAACCAAAAAAAAAAAACATATTAGATGTTGTGATATAAATTCTATTGATATATATTTACCGAAGTTTATGTTAAGCATTTTTGTTTTTTGAACTTCTGAAACCCTGTATAACTTATGCAATATATAAAATTAGAAGTTTTTGTTCCTCTTTATAAAATACAGAATGTTGAAATTGCAAACAAAATTTTGAGATTTATAGGCATGAAATTCGCAATCAATAACATGAGCAAAAATGCAATATTTCTCAAGCGTATATCAGTAGTAAATAAAAAACAAACTTTACATTTAAAAAAAACTTTAAATTAGCTGTGAGACAAATACTTGATTTAAAAATGCTTTTCAAGATTATTTTTCCTGCCCATCGTTGGATTTTTTAATCAAATATTTATCATGAAAGTATAGAGTGATTTTAATTGTGTGTTCTCATTGATATACAGAGGTCGGCTAAAATGGTGGACAATTGCAGAAATTCTGGAACTTTGTATGCTTAAAAAAATACATGTTACGTTTCAGAAAATGCAAACTGTTATCGATAATTTTTAAAAGAATCAAGTACTGAATTAAATACAGAAAACTAAAATTCAAATATTTACAATACATCAAAGCCTAAGTGCCAATAATTTCAATTTAAAACATGAGAATCAGTAGACATTTAACAAAGCACAATTATGCTGCAACTGTCAACAAAACATGTCATATTATGCTAGCAGCTACTAACATCTGATTGGTTCCGAGGCTAAACATCACAAACCCCTATATAGCTTTAGGGTATGTTCGAATAGAGCAACCGGTTTAAACCAGGCGGTTGATATCATGGCTTTTGATGACCTCAGTGGTTTGCAGTGCCGTTCATAGAATGTAACATAACCTATGTTTGTTAACTTGCATTAGCTTTGGTTTTCCCCTGTAATAAAAGTTCAAAAAACGTCCCTAATTTTAGATACTACTGTAAAGAAAGTACCGAAATATTATGAATTACTTTCAAGTTTTCAGTGCACACAGAATTTTATTTTACAAAATGAAAAATGTACGTATTTAACATAAAAAAACACCAATTGCAGCATCTAAATATTCATAATACCTATATGCATTAAAAAGAGTTTTAAAAAATAAGCCGCGGATAAAAATGATACCTTAGCTTTCTGCGAGATACCTTGGGTATTTTTTAATTACATCGCATTATCTTCGGGCAATTACCAACCTGTCTTAAATCTTTTACAAGCCTCTTAACAATTTATTTAAAAGCTTGATGGTATCTTTACTGAAATTACTATATCTTGGATTTAAAATTTAAGAGGTTCCAATATTTTTTTATACAAATTAGTAAACTGCATTATTTCCCATTACCAAAGAAAGACAGTTAAACACTTTGTTGCAGCTCTGAAACAAGCTTGTCCCAATTCTATCGTAAAAATTAAGTTAATGTTTTGAAAATCTGCATTTAGTTTGCATCTGTTTTTTTTTTTTTTTTCTAGTCTTACAAAAAAAAAAAAATCGCAAATGCTTTATCTCTAATCTTAATTATTATATGCAAACATTCCATGGGAGAACGAAGTCTGCGAACAATAAATCACGGCGTAAGAGTGCAATTAAAAATCCAATTAACAGTCTGGTTATGAATTCAAAAAATACTTCGTAAAATCATTAAACTAATTAGGCACGGAAGTAACATTCATCTTTTTTTCTTTTATTCGAAATCGCAACTTGTATTTTCCATTAAGAAACATTTAGTGCTTTCTTACGCACTCCTTCCGTCACCAGCGACTGTTTACAAAAATACTCAAATAAAAAAATCAGTATGGATTCAGATGAATTTCTTTTCAATATCGGATATGGCACACTTTCTAGAGCAGGACGGATTTTTCATTTTACTAATACAAAGAAAGTATTTCTTCACAATTAGCATTTCTAATTGGCATTAGTCTTGCATCTCTTTTTATTCTAACTGTTTCGACGTTCAGACATTAAATTTCCAATTTAAAAAAGGATCTTAGAAACTATGTGTGCTTAATTACACATAAATTTAATTACTGTAAATTTCAAGTTAATAAATCGCTACGTACGAAGCAAGCTAATTGAAGTTAAGAGACAAAAAAGTTAAATGCATATCAATATATTAAATTTTCCCCCCGATCTTCTTTATACTTTTATATGATGAAAGTTTTTAACCGTCTTTGCTACATCGGAACGAATTAGCATTAAATATGTACGTGTTTCGAAAGGATAATGAACTTCTTCACTACAGTGAGAAATGATCTTTACACAATGTTAGAACTTATTTTTCAACATTGCTCAAAACTCTATTACAGTACTAGTCTTGTAATAACTCTCATGAAAAACTCTTAACAGTAATAAAAAAAAGTGTTATTAAATCAGTGTACTCCTGAAAAACTTATCACAGGAAATAATAACATTGTATCACTTCAAGGAAAAAAAAACGAAAACAGTTAAAACCTCTTTTTACACTAAAATCACGATATAGCGAATTTTTGCAATCCTACTTAGGTTTCGTTCAGATAGACCTACTGGTTGACCGCTGTTGGTTGATTGATGACGTCAGCGGTTAATTTGATTACGTCGCAGTTAGGATCCATAGGATGTTTTCATTAGTTTTCATCAACCTATAGCCCTGTTAGAACGCACCTGGTTAGTCACTAGCTAACCGACCGGTCGACCAATTGCTCTATGCGAACGCAGCCTTAGAAAAATAGATTTTTGTCCTTGTTGATCTATCTACATGGCCTTATTTGGCTCATGCACCTTATAAAACACATTTATTTTGCTTTATATTAAGGTTTCGTATAAAGTATAAAAGGAAATGAAAATATTTTTTTATTTTTCGCGAGCAGGGAATGTCCCTGTAAATCAAGTACTGTAAAATTCAGGTTCATTTCCTTCAAGAATTACTTCAAAAGTAAGATTTTTGACTAAAATGTGGCAAAAAATTAATTTCAGTCTGTTCGAGATCAAACATCCCAAGCTAGGTTCAATCTGTGTTAATATAACAGCAAATTTAAGAAAAACGTTGATTCCTATGTTTATTAGTTTTCTATTCATTTATTTAACTAATGATGAATGAAAGATACATTTCCCTTGAATGCTTACTATATTACGCAACGCATTTCAACAGCTGAACCGTTGGTGGACGATAGTCAGCTATGAGCGACTTTTAACTCAACAGTCTCTGATAATGCGATTTTACTCTATTTTAAATTATCTAAATCTTTTTGCCTAAAAAGAAAAATTGCACGTTTTATTGTTGAACTAGCTGTTTGACCGGCGTTGCACGAGCTAAACAAAAAATGAAAGAGATGTCTAGTAGTTGATGTTTTTGTAGTACTCTGACATCAGTTTCAAACGCGTTAAGATTAATAACGTGAAACTAAAGCATTAAGACTTATTAAATACCACTAAGCATTAATTTAATACCAGGTCATCAGATTCCAATTAAGCTTCAGTTAAAAAAATCATTAAAAGCAATTTTTTGTTCAACTCTGTTTCCATTAAAGAAATCCAAACAATCTTTATTTAACGTGTTCTTTTAACTAAACACGAAGGAAAAAGAGAGTTATTATAATTTGAAAACTCACCCATATGTGAAGGGAAAAGTCCAACAAAATAAATATAGTTAGTCGCACATCTTAAATTTACCGAACTTTGCGGATGGTAATGAAAAATTTACGCAACAATAAATAAATATAACTAAAGAAATATTTTTCATATGCTGAAAAGAATTGAGAACGTTAGCTGTAAAAAGTTAAAAGAAAAAGGGCAGACGTTCAGACAAAGCTTATGTCCGAATAGAGTAACCGATTAACCTGGTTGGTTGTTTTGATGACGTCAGACCCACTGAAACAATTGTTAAAATGTTATTCATTAACAGAAATGTAAAATGGCAACTGAAAAAAAATAAAAATCATTGCTTAGAACAAAAGAGAAACGAAGCTATTTTGTTATAATAAACTTCTAAACGAAAAAAATGCTTTAAATAGTAGGGTCTGGTGAGGGAAAGTGGTCAATGGGGTAAAGTGGTCATACGTCAAATAAATGGCTATAGCTTGGAAATAAATGTTCGAATGAATGTGAAAATTTTATTTTACGATAGGGCAGATAAAAACTACATTTTGAATACAAAATTTCACAACTGGCAAAATTTTATTTGGTAAAATAAAATATTTTGTGTCAATATGAAAAATGTCAAAATCTAAACACCTCTTTTAACTTTCTTGGAAAATTTTGTTTGTTAGAATTATGAACAGATTGACTGCACAGGAAGCTTCCTACATGTCTCAAGAACTCTTACTCATTAGCAGTTAGCTGAATCTATTTTGATTAATTTTTTAGAACAATTTAAGTAAGATGGGGTAAAGTGGTCATGAGGCAGACATAAATGAAATATTAATTTCACTTAATATGTATTGTTTTTACAGTAAACAGGGTTAAATATACGAGTATATGCGTATGCATACTCATATACTCGTGTAGGCACGTATATATACGTATTAACATAAATGCACCAATAAACGCGTAGTATATGGGTAACTGCAAGCATTTTTTGTCTATAAAGATATACATTCGACTATCGATACAAGTATATACCCGCTTATACTCGTACATATACGAACACTTATATACTCAGGTAGACACGTATATACGCGTACGTACTCGAAACTCGAGCAGACACTTACACACAAGCACATGATATACATGTATATAGGGTGAATTTAAACTCTTGGGCAAATTCTTAAAAGATGTAAGAGGGGAGTAGAAGAAGCAAGAATTATAAGAAACATATATTCACAAACACAACGCTGACGCGCCAAATGCACGCAAAATCAGAACCAGGAGGATGCAAAACAGGTCACAAATTTATTACACAAAGGCAGTTTTACACAACATTTTAGGCCTTAAGAAAGTGTTAAAGTGATTGATGAAATTTGTGGCCGGCTGCTGTAATACATGCGTCACAATCACAAAGCACTCTCTGTTGCAATTACGAGACTTTTGAAAAACTTTCAACAGTCGCTGTGCCTTTGTTGCGATGCGTGTATTAGAGCTACTACAGGCCGTAACTTTAACATCTGCTCTAAATAATTCTTAAAAACTAGAATGTTGGTTAAAATCATCTTTTTTTTTTTTTTCCCCAATGGGGCTGTATAAGAGTCCTACCTGAAGAGGCGTCTGGGCCATAACCAAACCTAGTGCGCTCCCCTACAATGCATCAGTGTTTCATGTGTCACCATTAAGGCGCTGATGTATCACACAGTTTTTTTGACGCCCAGTTTCCCCCAGGGGGGGGCACCTGGGCTCTCTTTGATGCGAAATTGCAGTAGGAATTTGATTTTGCCTAAGAAATTCTAATCAAAACGAATACCATAGAGATCTTTTACATGCCGCATAATCATACGACATGGGCGCTGATGAGTTTCTGCATCTCGAAAATCCACCGACCGGCATCCCCAGGTCAGAACGAACCCCGATTCCACAGACGTACAAGGCCAGCGTCTAACCATCACGCCACCAGCTGGTCAAGTAAAATCATCTTTGTGTAAGAAATTTGTGACCAGTTTTGCATCCATCAGTTTCTGGCTTAGTGTGCATGTAGCGCGTCAGTGACCATAAGTTCATTATGATTCTTTGCTTCGTATCCTCCCTTCTCACACCCCTTTTATCTTTGCCCCAGAGCTTGGATTCACTCTGTAAGCATACATGTGTATTAGGGGATATACTCGTGTATACATACATGTACTGATATACACGTAAATGTACGTATATACGTCTATACTGGTACATAATCGTGTTTACACGTAAACATACGTGTATACTCGTTGCTTCCATATGTATGTGCGTGAGTAGACATGTACAAAAACGCACTGGATGTATCCTCGAAATAACTCGTGTATACCCGTATATGTATGTATACCTATATATGCGTATATATGTCTACTATACACGCATATACTCAGATATGCATGTATATACTCGAGATACAAGTGCATACACGCATATGATGTTCGTTTATACGCGTATATACTCTTGTAGACACGTATACTGTAGGTAATCACGTATACATTCTTATGTATACCCGCATATACTCGTGCATATACTTGTAACTATAAAAATAACCGAAATATACAATTATTACGGTTATTTGTAACGGTTTTGCATCTATTTTTAACTATGACCACTTTACCCCATGCTATGACCACTTTCCCCCTCCCCATGGGGTAAAGTGGTCATAAATACATAGGGAAATGAAACTGTTATAAAACTACTTAAATCAATATTTTTTCCCTGAAATTCTATGTATTGTGTTCTTTAATAATGCAATGTAAAATAACAACGAAAAAAGTTTAAGTGTTTAAAGAATTTATTTTATTTAATATCCACTTAAGTTGAAAACCTACGATTTTATGACCACTTTACCCTACCAGACCCTAGTTTTAGGATTCATATATCAGAATAAAAGAGAAACTAAACTAATTTGAAATAATATTCTAGATGGAAACGTTGTTTTAAGATTTGGGCAGCAGCCAAAAAAATCCCTTTCAAAACAATTATTAGAATTTTATTTACTCACCCATATGCAAAATGGAAACAGGAAAGAAATAAAAATGCCAGAATAACGTAATGTTAATTAACGTTTTGATTAATCTATCCGCTAATTAAAGTCGTACAATTACGAGTTTGGTCTTATTGCTTTCTCTGAAAAATTTAAAATCTATCGGTACCTCGTTCGGCTTTCGACTCGCAGCGGTTCTCAAGAAGATCGAGCTTCAAACTTCCATACAGACGCGAACAGATTTTAAGAAAATAGACTAGCTGCGTGCCCGCCGTTGCACGGGCTACTTAGAAAATGAAAGAGATGTTCAATTGATGTTTTTGTATTACTCTGACATCAGTTTCTAAAGCACTAAGGAATTAATAAATACGCTTAAGGGGTCTAAGGACCTTTAATCTTCAGAATTTTCGATTTTCTGGAAAAAATATGTTATGCATAATTTTATTCTGAACAATTTGATACCTCATTTATTACCATACGCCAAAAACTTTTCGAGTTATTGCAAAAATGCGCAAACTTTCCCCGTAGAGATTTATGTTAACAGCAGCTGTTTAAGCCTCTTTTTCTCAGGTGCCGATTTCTTCGGTTTTCTCGTTTTGCGCGCATGATATTTCAGAAAGTTTTTTATATTTTTCCGTAAAACTTTTCATGCATGTTTGTCTGATACATCTTAACGATCTGAACCTAAATTTCAACTAACAAATTAAAGTTAATATTTAAAAATAAATATTTTTTTACCCAAAATTTTGGAAATTTTCGATATTAACTTACCAAATTTCAAAAAAATAAATAAATAATTTTAAAAAATAAATAAATTTAGTTTCAGGTCATAAATATAAACCAGATAAACATACATTAAAAGTTTTACGGACATATATAAGAAACTTTCTGAGATATCATGCGCGCAAAACGAGAAAACCGAAGAAACCGGCACCTGAGAAAAAGAGGCTTAAACAGCTACTGTTAACATAAATCTCTATAGGGAAAGTTTAGGCATTTTTACAATAACTCGAAAAGTTTTTTGAGTATAGTAATAAATAAGGTATCAAATTGTTCAGAATTGAACTGTGCATAACATATATTTTTTCCAGAAAATCGAAAATTTTGAAGTTTAAAGGTCCTTAGACCCCTTAATGCAAGGTTTGCAAAACACCAGTAGAGCATATTTTTGGCAAAAATCTCTTTAACGTTAATAATAGTTATCAATGATACAAGTTTTGAGTATTTTCAACTAGCACAAAAGATGAAAATACATGCCATTATCAACTATAATCTGCTCTCACTTTAAAATGAATTACATCTGATAGACTATATCTGCAATATTCATGTAGAATTACAGTCAGCTTTTTACATAAAATGACACACACTTTTTGATTGATTACGTGAAACTAAAGCGCCAATACTAAAAAAATACCAATAAGCATTAATTTAATACCAAGTCATCAGATTCCGATTTACCTTTAGTTAAAATCCTTAAAAACAATCTTTTTTGTTCAACTCTGTTTCACTTAAAGAAATCCAAACAATCTTAATTTAACATGTTCTTTTAACGATACAAACTGTGTTTCAAAAATAGAAACACAAAGGAAAAAGAGAGTTATGACAATTCGAAAACTCACCCATGTGACGAGAAAAAGTCCAACAAAATAAACATAATTAGTCGCACATCGTAAATGTACCAAAAAATGAGGCCGGTGAATGATAAACTTACTCTACAATCAATAAACACAGCTAAAGAAACAACTTTCATATGCTTAAAAGAGTTAAAAACGTTGAATATAAAAAATAAAAAAAGGACAGACGATAAAATAAAGGCAATGTCCGAATAGAGCAACCAATTTTAAAATGATTTAAAATGAAATTCTAGATGGAAACGTTGTTTTAAGATTTGGACAGCAGCCAAACAAATCTCTTTTAAAATATTTATTAGAATTTTACTTGCTCTGCCATATGCAAAATGGCAACAGGAAATAAATAAAAATTCCTGAATAACGTTATGTTAATTAACGTTTTAATTATTATCTCCGCTAATTAAAGTGGCAAAATTACGAGACTGTTTTCTTTGGAAATTTTCGAATTGATCGGTATCCTGTTTGACTATCGATTAGCAGCGGTTCTCGAGAAGATCGATCTTCAGACAGACAGAAAGACAGACGGACGCGAACAGATTTTAATATTATAGTGGATAGGAAAACAAAGTACAAAACACTAATTTTGTTCTGAAAAGCTGTTGCTTTTTCCTCCAATCTATAATCAGATGAAACTTGAGGCATTTTCCAAGCTAAAAAACAAGAAAAAGCTTTACTCGCGAAAAAATTTTTAATCTTTTTTTTTAATTATTTCTATTTTAATAAAGCAAATGATCAATAGCAGTTCGCGTTGGGTTATCGCAACGACATAATCCATCTTCAGCGTTTTAGTTCTTTGACAGTGATGAAAGTCTATACAACTCGTTTATTTACTTCAGTTTCAGTCCGATTTTTTCCTCTTTTTGTGGATCAAAAAGTTAACCTGTTTCTCTTTTACTCATTTATAACATTTATAATGTTGCGAAGAAACATTGGACGACGTTTCATGTATTTATTATGCGAATGAAGATCTTAAGTCAAAGAAGATCACATTGCTTCTTAAATTGAATATTTACGATAACATTGCAACTGGCTAGCTGGGACCGATAACAGCTGGCTAGCTGGGACCGAAAGCGTCGAAATTCTGAATAATCCGGATAATATGGATGATTAGTAAACCAAATCCTTAAATAAACAGGCTAAGAATTTATTATGGTATAAGCCTTGTTTTAAAACAAAATTACATATAATTTTTAGTGTCTTATGAACAATCCTAAAATTTCTTACCAAAGAAGTTGGTATACTGTTTAACACACGTATTGCGTTTGAATTAAGTACGATAAAGTAACACGCTTTAATAGAGAGAAATAAAAGTTGAATCTTAGCA